>NC_052614.1:56103706-56166354 GCF_016545825.1 Eucalyptus grandis
GGTTGGGCGATGAGGAGGGGGGCGGCTCGGATGGCGTTAGGCGAACGTCGTTGCCCTCCTCCCTCCGTTTCCTCATTTGGGTTCCGGAGAAGACGGCGGGGGACGGCATCGATTGGGCGGCTTGGTGCAGCTCCTTCTTTTTTTTTCGAGCTCTCTCCCTGTCTCACTCTAGCTTCAACCCCCTCTGCTCACTGTCCTCCTGCCACCCCCCTGCTGCCCCCGTTTCTCTTCCGTTTTGCAGGTCCGCGTGCCAAGGAGGAAGACAGCCGGGCGTGTAATGGAGGAAAGGAAGCTAGGTAGGGCCTAGGCGATCGGGCCCAACTCAACCCTTAATTTTTTGTTTTTTTAGACAATTTTTTGGATTTTTAGCAACTAATTCCTAGTTTTGTATGCGATTAAGTTTTAAGTAAAATAGTAAAATTTAGGTGTCAACATGTGGTTAATTCAGTCTCAAATAAAGACCTAAACTCATCGGTTAGTCAAATGTCCACAAGCCCAACCAACAAGTGATTTTTCCTGCAATAGGAACATGGCTTCTTTTGTCCAAAAAATATGAACAAAAAATTGCGATCCATATAATTAAGAAAAATTCAAATTATTTTTTTCTTCTTTCTTCCGGCCTTGTTACTCTTAGGAGACAGCCCATGGCTACAGACAAAAAAAAGAAGAAAAAAACCATGGCCTTCGATGCCATTCCCACGATCTCGTTCATCGACACTATCGGATCTCTTTAGATACTTCTTGACTGGCGTCGAATTCACCGCCAGATCTCTCCAAGTAGTTGCCGGGGAAGAGGTCGCCGCAGTGAAACCAGCTCTCCTTTAGCCTCCTCAGCACCATCTCCCACGAGATCAACACCAACCTTTCCCAGTCCTCGTATCTTCCCGTCTTCTTCCATTCTTTACCATTGCTGCGTAATGATCCACTCTTTCTTTCTTCGTAATTACACAGTCTCTACCTGAAACAGTAGTTTCTGCGTCCTAGTTGTGTAGTCGAATGCCCTTATGTCGGTAGTTTCATTAATCTGCATTTTATACTAACAAGTACCATATTTTTCTTTGTATGTGTCTTTACCCGATTTGGCTCAACTATACCTTTTTATTGGCAGTCTTTGACGCGGACGCCTCTGGTTATGTGCAGAAACTGAAAAATATGGATCTTATAGACGTTGAAACAGTATGTGCTCTTCTGCTCTTCCAACTTTGGGGAACTATTTCCTTGGTCACTTCCTCGACCAGGAGTTAAGTTTCTGCTGTATTACTTAGAACTAGTCTCCTAATTGATAATTGGACGGTTTCAGAGTTCTATATGAACCATAAGGCTTTTATGATTTAGTGAGAAACAGCTAAACTGTCAAGGTTAAAGAGTGAACGTGTGAATTGGAGGCTCAGCCTTTTCGGTTCAAAAACCCAGGCGTGTGCATGGATACTGGGCCAGCTCGAGAACAGATTGTCTAAATCAGTCTGATAGTTGGGGCAGGGCAGCTATCTGCGGGCCAGCGGCTGCGAAGTTAGTCAGAAGACGGCCCCAGTCTTCACCTTATTCAATATTCCTTTCTAATTTTTTATCCTGTTCACACTGCAAAAGTTGGCGCTACAAGTGATTAAAGGAAAATATGCAAAAAAAAATAAAAATAAAAATAGCAAGGCTTGGTATGATTCATGTGTTCTTTGCTCTTCCTTATTGTGATGTCCGTGTTTCTAGTGAAGACCCGATGCTTTAGTGCGGTCAAGTGGGGGCAGGGCCCAAGTATATGTCATTTATCCCAATTTATTAGGTGCAAGAAAATGCAATTCTATGCTGACATGAATCTAAATTTATTTATTATGGCTGAATGCGGCACCCGTGAGTGATCCAAATCAAAAAGCAGTCGACAGTAGTTGCAGGGAAATGACCTGGAAAGGATGGTGCATGTCTTATGACCATTCACCTATATGCATTCATATAGCTCATATAGTTGAAAGACATAATTAAGCAATTTTAATCATTCATTGAAGAATAGAATTCAAGCATCAATTAGAATCATACGTGAAAAATAGGAGGTAAAATAAATCTAACCTCCTACCATTGTTCCAATCATCCCTCTAAGAAAAAGTTCGGAAATGGAGGCACGTCAATTTTGAATAAATACTTTTCAAAAGGTAGGAAATAAAAATAGCACTGAACGATAGGAACTCGATCTTGGGTCCCGAAATACAAAGTCTCAAAGGAGTGATAGACTTAATTTCTGATCGATAGTGTTTACAAGTACTAATTAATGTTTCAAAGCTTTAGAAAATATCATTCCTAAAATATTTCCCAATAATGCCACGCGTTGCACCCGCTATTGGCCTAATGTAAGTTGGTCACGAGCCTTATCATATGCACGTGCACACACAAAAGAAAAAAAAAAGGCTAGAGGTACAGGAGTCTTTAAACCATTGCAAAACGTCCAATTAGGTTCCTCAACATTTTTTTCGTATAAAATGAATCCCTAAACTATATGCGTGTTTTGTTCAAATTGATTCTTTAATGGAGATGTTGATGTGGTTGTTAAATGTTGACATGGCACTTTATGCGTCAGAAATTTTTTCACAGTTTCACAGATATATTAATTTGTATTTTTTGTGGTCAAAAAATTAATTAAGGATAAATTTATTACAAATGTATCAGTTTGGTGTTTTCGTGGTATTAACACAATAAAATAAGAAAAATTAAACAGAAATTCATTTTGGACAAATGCATGCATCTCCATCTAAAATAAGTTTTGTTAGTGCATTCTAGATTGCATTCATTCTGCTTAAAGATGAATTCATTCTGCAATAAATTAAATTAATTCACGAAATTCATGAGAAATGCATTTGTCTCCTTTTAATATTTTAGAAGATTGCACTCTTTGCTCGCTTTGGTCCTCTCCACTTGCAAATGAAGCTCCTGGAGAAGCCGGGGATTGTCCTCTTTGATCTTCTTCTATAGGTTATCCACGAGCACGCACCTCTCCAAATCCCCGAGCTTTGCGATGTCCACCACCTCACAGTCCAGTATAGATGCCCTCCTCGATCTTCTTCAACATACAGGTAGAAAGTGATGAGGGACACTGATCCTCGCCTCAGATTTGAGTGAGGGCCACCCCCTTTCTAAAGATACAAACGAGAGCCAAAACAGTATACAGATTAGGAACCCGATTGCACAAAAGAAAAATCGTAGGACATGATTGAACAATTTTTTACAATTTAGGGATTAGATGTCTTATTGTAAGAAGAAAAAAATAGAAGAGCTTCTGATTGGCCTTTATGGTCTCCCAAGGAGTCTTTAAAAATTTCCGGAACTTGTTAGAAAGTCTTGGACGCCTTCCCTGGTGTCCACTCGATGCAGCAGAACGTCAGGTGGGAGACAGACGCTGGTGTCCACTTGCGGCCGCAGAATGTTAGGCGGGAGAAAGATGATTAGATTTGATTTCAAAGTGAGCCGACCAACTTTGTTTCTTCCCTCGACCAGTCCAGAAAAATCTCTTATCCTTTTGAGGAAGATTCTCGCATTGACTTGATTGTCACAATGAATTAATATAAATTTTCAAGGACAATGCCCTCAAATGACATTATGTTATCTTGAAAAATTAAATCCGTCACAAAAGAAAGGTCGAACTTGTGTGCTCTGTATTCAGTTGACTACGATAATGAAATCTAATAGATGTCTGATTTCTTATTTTCCTTCCGACTTTCGCTTTAGTATCCCTTGCTAACGTATGCCAAGCGCTAAAGTCAAGATTTGCTACTTGTAAGATTATTTATCTATAGAGACGTCTACCTATAATTCTAGGAAGTTGGGACCTCAGTTCACTTTTAGGAAATTTAATCTTGGACCTGTTGGGTTGCACATATCTTATCAAGCCAAAAAGAAAAAGAAAACCAAAATATTTTATATTGAGATTTTTTTTTTTTGGTCGAATTTTGTATTGGGATTGAAAGAGAGGTGGGGTTGGGGGCCTTTTCATGGAGAACAGCTTGGATATAGGAGTTTTCACGCCTAGGATTGACCAGCAGTTGGCGGTTGCCTTTTTTTTTTTTTTTTGGGGTCGAAAACTTAACTTGACATTCAAGAGGAGAAAAGATTACAACCCTTAGAGAGGGCATCATTACACAGAAGATTAAAAAGGGGGGTGGTGGAAGAGAAGCCCAATTGGAGCCCAGAACTCCACGGCCCTGAGCCTTGGCAGCCCAGTCAGCCGGCAAGTTAGATTCACGCCTACAGTGAAGAAGTCGCAAATTAGGGCATTGACAAAACAGAGCAATGGCGTCCTCAATCAGCAATCGACATTCCGGGGGTGATCGGTGGCGGAGATTCCAGGCCTTTACAAGCTCCAAGCAGTCCGATTCAAGGATCAGGTCAGTAGTAACCATTCCCTTCCCTATCAGAGAGTTGAGAGTGAACAAGAGAGCATGTGTTTCTGTTTGAAGGGGGGAGGAGGCAGTGACATGTTGGGAGCTGCCGTTGATTGAGGAACCATTGTGATCACGGCAAAGATAAGCGATCGAACCCTTGAGGGGGCCAGATAAGGTACTACAAATTGAAGGAAGGAAAAAAAAAACTAAAGAAAACCAAAATATTTAGCTCCAGATCCGGACCGAGCTCACGTGCGACGAACCGTGATTCGCTTATATGGAACTGAAATCGCACGAGCGAATCTGTAATTCGCAGAGTATATGACCCGGGCAGCTCTTATAAGAGCATGGGAAAAACATTTGATTACGGTCCAAATATATATAGAAAAACATCCTGAGACCAACATATCTGCTTTTGTGTGCCAGCACAACAATTAGCAACACGTTTATTGAATCGAAGATATCAATAGATAAGAGAAATAGAGAGTCGTGTATAGAGTGACTGATTGAGAGAGTGATCAATCTCATTGTAGTGATGATATAAATTGATAAAGAAAAAAAAATTCTCTAGATCATAAAGTCATTGTCACCACACAATACTAAATAATATTAAAAAATCTCTCTTTCTTAGCTGAATAGGTGCGCATGGCAACGCTTGTTGGCTGGGAAAGAGTTTTTTTTTTCCAGAAATAGTTCTTTTCTATTTCTACTTCGGAGAACAATTTCGAGCAAGGCTCCGTTCGTTTCATTGAAAATAACTTACTAAAAAACGTTTTCCGGATTTTCCGGTGTTCGTTTCACGGAAAATAAACTACTCAAGGAAGATGTTTTTCATCATTGGAAAAAACAACCTTCAAAGATGAGAAAAATGTTATCCACTTTTCAAAAGTGGAAAACATTTTCCATAATTTATTCCATCTTACTTCTTTTCACCAACACATTTTTGTTTTATTTTTATGCTTTATTTTTATTTTTTCTTTTCTTTCTTTCCTTTTCATCTTTCTTCCAACCGGCCACAGCTAAGAGCTAGCTCGAGCTCGCCCCCGGCGAGGCTCCACCTAGCCCGATTTGGGAAGCCAAGCTTGCCCGAGCCTCGGCAAGCTCGGGCTGGCCGGATCGGGCGAGGCGGAGCTTTGGCCTCGCTAGATCCGGCGAGTGCAGGCGGGGTTTGGGCCTTGCCCGAGCTCACCGGAGGTTCGCGGGCTCGGGGGCGAGCCGCGAGCTCGGGCTCCCGATTTAGGCAAACCGGGAGCCGCTGCCAAACTGGTGAGCTCGTGGTTTGCCAAAGCCCAAACAAACCTGGCGAGCTCGGGTGAGATCGGCCCGAGCCTTGAGCTCATTTGGGTTTGGCGACGGGGTCTTGGGCGTGGACCATCGTCGGACGTGCGGTGGCGGAGGAAGGAAAAGAAAAAGGAAAAGAAAAAAAAAAGAAAAAGAAAGAAAAGAATAAAAAATTTCATTTTTTTTAAAATACAAATAATTAAAAATTCATTTTAAAAAATATAAAAAATAAAACTAATTTTTTGGTCAATTAAAAATATTAAAATTCAATTTTTGATAATTTTTTTTCCAAACAATTAAATTAGCTAACAAACATTGAAAAATATTTTCCACTCAAAGTTTAGGTTTCAGTAGAACACTTGGAAAATATAGTCATTTTTTCTGAAAATGACTTATGGAAAAAAATATTTTCAGAAATTGGCCATTTTCGCGAAACGAACGGACCCTAAAATAAGGTATTTGGTAACTATAAAAAAATTTCAACTCTAAAAATAGAAAAAAGAATAGAAATGCGTTTGGTACGAAACGCTTTTTTTTTTTTTTTTTTTTTTTTGTATTTATTCGTTTTTATTCTTGTTCAAAGATCGTCGACCGTTGACCGCTAGCCGCCATTGCCTATTACGCCCGCCACTGCGATTGTCCGCGCCCGATCGTCACCGCCGGTGCGACCGCCGTCGACCGAAGGCGCGGCGGCGGTGGGTGGCGATGGGTGGCGGCGTCAACGGGTCGGCAGCTAGGCAGTGTTAGAGGTGGCGCGGCAAGGAGAGGAATAAAAAAAGAAAAATAAAAAAAAAGAAAATTGGCTTATTACTAGAAATTGTTCCCGGGAACAAGAAGCTACTTTTTTTTTTTTTGTTTCTTGTTTTTGTTTCAAATCTATTTCTAGGCTACTTTTCTATTTCGGGGAATAGAAAAACAAGTTGGCATTACCAAATGGATTTTTGTTTTTTTTTTTGTTATGGGAAACAAAAGAACGGAAATGGGGAGGAACAAAAATGTTACCATGCAGGTCCATAGTAATTAATATCTTGTCATTGCGCCTTAGTTATGCCAACCCACTTTCAAAGTGACCAGCATTTCTCGAGAAAAATTATTAAAAAATCTTAAATTTATTATACTTTTATCAATTTAATTATAAGTATTTCAATTAAGTTTTGCAATTTGGGTATATCCGGTCAATTTTGGCCATAAATCATTAATGTAGATATCGGTTGTCCAACATGACATGATGGGCGCCAGACGTAAATAATTTTCATAATATTTTATTTGTTTCTTTTCTTTTATTGGTTATGTTAACTTATCTCTCGATCGTCTTCTCCATTGGAATTTCTTGTCCCCCCACCCAAAAAAGATCTTCTCCTTTGAACTTCCCAAGTTCACTTCGACATGCCATTGCCGGTGAGGGTGGGACACCCTCCAGGCCATAGGCCAGCCTTCATTATCTATTCGTGGTTACTCGGTGTGTGATCAAAACCAGATGCATAAAGATATGTGAAGACTATATAAAATTGCTCCCATGCAAGTTCCCGTGGATTAGCCTAATACCCAGATAGACCTTGCCTCAGAGAGGGAGTATGTAATGTTGACGATAGTTGTTCAGTCAAGTCTCCAAACTCTTTTGAGTGTTGTAATTTTCCTTTCTTCTTTTTATTAGGGGGGCCAGAATGGAAGTTGAGTTCTGAGGAGCTCGTTATGTGGGATTAGATTCCAAGTTTGGGCTTGCATAGTATACCAAGCCCAGTGGCCTATTGATGTTGGATGCAAATTGCGCAATCCCAAAATCTCCATAACCAAAACAAGAACATGCATAATTGATTAGAATGATTAACGCACCTGTTTTGAGATCCATCGTTCTTGAAGCAAAAGCGGAAACACAATGTTCCACGCGCAAGTCATTCTCCTTTATTGCCCTCCGTATCACTGGCTCAATGAGGCGGCCCCCCTCACCTTTAGCGTTAGGTAAACGCTCTTTATGTGATGATACACGTGAGAATTAAGGTTAAAGGAAAGACTTGAGCACTATTTATAGAGTTTCCAACCAAGCCCCCTCATTATGGGCCAGGCTCAATTCGGCCCATACTAGAAAAGTCCCATATTAGACTAATTAATAAACCTTCTATCTCACCTTAGACCAAACCCTGTAAAACAGTAACCGTTAAACGGTAAATTACAATATCAATTAATGTAGTCTACATTAGGAAAACTCTTACATTCTCCCACTTGGATTATATTAATTGAAATTGTACGGTATGTGCGCACTTTGGTCTAGAGATAATTCTTAATAGTCAATTCTATCCTATAAAATCTCAAACACCGAATCACGGCGGTAACTGCATGTATACACACAGAGCCTTCCACAGTCACGAGTGCTTTCAATTTTATTGATATGGATTTAATATGATAGTGTGGTAAATAGATAACATCTCTCATAGAGAGATCCCATTTGTCAGTCACCATTCTTACCTTAGAGAATATCTTTATGGTTCTAATGAACCCACATATGCTTTGTCCTTACGGTTAACATTTCTTTATGTATAATAAGACATATGCACAAGGCTAATAACCGGATGCCCCTAGCCTTCACTCAAGGTTTATACAGTACCTCAAGACTTTATTAATATGTATTCAATATAATAACAACACATTCAAAAATATTTTATTGAATGCAAAAGTTGATACATATCAAAACGTTACAAAGTATAACGAGCACAGATGAAACCTTTATCAGAGTAAAGCCAAAATAGCTCCCATTAAATAACAGCATCTCATGATGCTCCTAGGCCCATGCTAATGACATGTCGCTTAAATATACATGAGTGTAGGCCTTTAGTTAGTGGATCTGCAATTATATCATCTATAAAAATATGTTATATTGTTACGTCACATTTTTGTACCATTTCATTTTGGTCAAAAATTTTGACCGCCATATATTTATACCATTTGAGACATCTGCAGTTAATAAATAATACCACAAATTTGTTATCTCAATATAACCGTATGGGTTTATCCATAAAGTTAAAAAACAGTTAACTCCTTCACGAGGTTTCGGAGTTTAATAGCCCAAGTAACAACCTAAAATGATGTTACAAACTCTGCTTACATAGTTGAAGATAACATAGAACTTTATTTACTGTATTTCCTGCTAACATAAATATGTATTTTGTTATTGATCTCATGTTATCATAACAGCCAGCAAAGTTTACATCTAAATACCCTACTAATTGGAAGAATTGAACATGTTTGTAAATTAGCATATAATCTCTCGTCCTCTTTAAGTACCTTAAAACCTTTTTGGCAATAACTCAATTATCGCGTCCTGAATTTGACTGATATCTGCCTAGAAGTCCCGTTGTAAAGATGATATTTAGTTTAGTGCAAATTTGAGCATACATTATACTTTCAAGTGCACTGATACAAGGTACACCCTTTAACTAGATTTTCTCAATATCTAAATAAGGATAATGTAATGGATTCGGTCCATCACCCTTAATAACATGAGCAATTCCTGGCTTGTAATGATGTATATAGAATATTTCCAAAAATACGATTAACAAGTGTCATCTAAGATAAATCTAATAAAATATGGCGAGAATAATCCTTACGAACCTCAGTGCAAAGAACAAGAGATGTCTCAAGGTCACTACTTGTTAGCAAAATATCATGTACATAGAATATGAGAAAAATAAATTTCCTCCCACTAACCTTGCAATATATTGAATTACTTTGTTCCCAATTGAACACTATGAAACTTTAATAATATTGTCTGAAAACTTGCTTAAGACCATAAATAAGATTTTTCAATCTATACACAAGTTTACTTAAAATATGTGCTGCAAAATCTTCCGATTGCACTATATATATTTTGTATCTATTTGGTGTAAGTTTATATCAAAAAGAGCTATTAATGTCACGTTCACTTTGAAAGAATCTTTAAAAGATACTAGAAAGAAATAATTATTTTTTCATTATAAACTATCTATCCCTCTTTCAGAGTGAAAACTTTATCATCTTTTATGGTATCTAATTACATACTTGATTGAGGACAAGAAACGACATTTATAAATGTCACTAAATCAATCATATAGTGGATATTGTAATCATGCTCTCACAAATAGACTATATAGTCTGATGGTATAACTGATTGTCTTTCCCTAACAAATCTCCTAAATAAAGTTGCAACCACTTCATTCTGCACTTGAGAGGTTTGAAAAATTTCATTATAAACTATATCAAAAAATAGTACTTTGAACCTCAATAAATTTAGTCTATAATACAGGAGATTCTACAATTATCTGTATAGGCAAAGACAAAAACACAATAATCTCCATTGTACTATTTTCTTTAATAGTCTGAGAGCAGCTATCCTCTCCAACTACGTCAATCTCTAGAAACTTTACTGTATATGATTCCATAATTCTTATACCTTAATTAGGGTCATAAAATTAATACCCATTTAACAATCTAAATAAGATACAAAATAATTTTGAGTAGATCTAAATTTCAATGCACTTAAAATTGGATTAGATAATCTCGCTTTTACGTGACACCTCTAAATTTAATATGATTCAAGTTAAAATTATGTCCAATTCATAATTCAAAAGAAGGTTAGGGAACAGACTTTGATAAGAAACTTGTTTTGTATGTGTGAAAATGTTACTTTCAAAATATCAGTCCATAGAAAATCGGATAAATTAGTCTTATTAATCATACTCATCACCATATTCATTATGGTGCAATATGCCTTTCGGCAAAACCTTTTTGTCATGATTTTCGGGCATTGTAAATTAAGTTACCACCCAAGAATTAACCAAGTATTTGACAAATGACCCTTTAAGCTATTCTGCATTATCATACTTGCCAAAATACGCACGATCACTATTAAGCCTGACAACATTTAAGATTAATTCTAATCGATTTATTCTTTACCTCTGTCATTTTACTTCTACAATAATCAATAGGATTCTTTAAATAACCATTAAGAGTAGACAAAATATCAACATTATCAACTTTTCTACTATTTCTTTAATCATGTGTGAGATTATTCCTTAAACATAAAACTTTTGAAACAGCCTTTTCAACTTTGTATGAGACGTATATATCATTAGGACTTAAACATAATCATTGCATATGTGTCATAATTTCGCTATTAGACAAAACATAATTTCAAGCCATTAAGGCTTCCATCATCTTTTAGCAGTGTAGTCCGCAGGCAAATCACTTTTCAAGTGTTTCTAAATGGAATGCTTTATGGGCAGTAAGGAAATTCAATTACTATTTTCCCAATCAACAAATCATATGTCCACAACTTAAAATTTCAAGTAGTAAAAATCTCGATAATAGTGGAGTTATTAATTACAAAAAATATAACTGAAAACCACCGCCCGTAGCAACGCAGCTGGCTTGGGCTCTCTCCCCCTCACGAAGGGGAGGAGTTCAAATCCCAGAGGCGTCGTTAGGGATTCTTACCTGGAGTATTGTGGTGGTAGATCCTACAATCGCTCCCCTAGGGTTTGCTCGCCAGCTATCAGCTTACGGGGTTCCTTGGGTCACAAAAACATAAATGTAATTGAAAAACAAGCACGGTGTAACTTGATGTACAAGTACACATCTAGAGAATTACACGAATAATCATATAATCACCTTTGGGCAGAATACATGACACGCAGTTGTACACTCCCCACATGATAGCAGTTATGATAATATATTTCAATCTTCGTGAATTCATCATCTTTGGGCCTATGAACCACTAAGATCAGTCACTCCTCTACCACACCATCATGTATCCCTCCATGAACTAATACACAATCACCTCCTTTGAAAGTATAATCACGCATTAGACCAGAGACATCCCAATCAATATACGAGACCGATATTTCTTAAACTCAATCAAACGTGCCACATTGGCGATCACTACTTAATTGAATCCTTGAAATCCTCTCATACCAGGGATATAAAATTAATTCTCATATACACCATATACATGTGATTTTAACTTTAGTGATAGGAGCAATAAATCACCAAAATCACCTACCATGCTAATTACATTACTTTTCTCATAGATAATATCTTTATTTAATAAAAATCAATCATACATATATATATATATATATATATATATATATCTATGTATGTATGTATGATTGATTTATATAAAGAATCTGAAAGACAGACTCCAATGAGATCGTCAATCACAGCAACACAAGAAACTTCTAACATAGAAGAAAGTATCTCTTATCCACCCCAATTATTGATTACCATAACAACATAAAAAGAATGCCGATCCAGAGGATCCCTCACAAGTTAACATCAATAGCAATACAGGGTACCACAGATCGATAAACCTGACAGCTGATCCACTATCGCACATGAGTTTCATAAGGCAAAGTATGACTCCAAGGCTAACAACTGATTTATTAGCCAACTTTAAGTAACAATTTATCATTGCATCAACTAGTGGCCTATAAATTGAGTCAAACCACAGAACCAACTATCTAAACTATAATAATAGATACTATTGCTTTGCGTAAATGTTGTCATACTTCTTAACCATAAAAAAAAAAGTTTAACTTGATGGACATTAACGAGTGACTAGATGAGTTTAGGTACAATATGCAATATTTTAACTGACATGCATTACCTACATTCAGTAGATGTGTTAATTAGTACAATCAATTTGGTCACGAGTTCTTAAGACGTCAAACATTTAAAGGTTACCAACGTGTAAATGAGTATGCTTGAGCAACAAAAGTTTCATAACATTTTACTGTTTCTCATCAACTCAATACATAATCCAAATACTATCTCATAATGGTTGTATTTCAATAAGCCAGCTTTAGTTTACAATAAAGTTTAAATTTATTAATAAATTACACATTTATAATGTTTATGTGATAACATACCAGTAACCCAACACTTGTATTTCTAAAATCACAAAAAAATTACAAGAAAAATACGCAAAAATACACTTAAAATACACGTATTTAGGGTTTCGTATGCATTTTCACATCCATAAATCATCAAACATGTAAAATAAATATACCACAACATAGAGGATGGCCATACGAATCTAACGCCACCACCCATGCGCCCATCGGAGGTCCCACGCGCCCGCACGCACCGCTTGTGTGCGCGGTGCATGGGGCTCATGCGCAGGCGAAGGATCCAGTCAAAAATTAGTTCAACCAATTCCCGGTCTGACTGTCCGGTCCAGCCACCCGATCTGACCGGTTCGGTCAAGGGTTCATCGGGTCGGGGTCAGTCAATGGGTTAGGTTAGGTTCACGGGTCGTCGAGTCAGGTCAGCCGCCAATTGGGTTGGGTTGAACCCGGGTCACCGACGTCATCGTGACGTTAGCACCCGCGTGCATCGCACACGTGAGGTGCGCCCCGTGTGTAGCAGTGCGTGAAGGCACGTGATCACGCGTGGGGGCGATTGCCTCCTCCGTTGACGCGCCGCCCATGGTTCTGCTCGTCTTGTTGAGCCCAGTTCGAATTTGTGATTTAATTTTATTTTTATCGAATAAAAAATCACAAAAATCACAAATTATGGCAAAAACATTATGTGTTCAAGTTCTAGGGTTATGGAGGCTCTGATACCACATGTTAGATACAAATTGCGCAATCCCAAGATCTTCATAACTAGAACAAGAATATGTATAATTGATTAGAAGGATTAACGCGCCTATTTTGAGATTCATCGTTTTTGAAGCAGAAGCGGAAACACAATATTCTACTCGCAAGTCCTTCTCCTCTATGAGACGACCCCCCTCACCTTTAGCGTTAGGTAAACGCTTTTTATGTGAAGATACATGTGAGAATTAGGGTTAGAGGAGAGACTTGAGTACTATTTATAGAATTTCCAACCAGGCCCCCTCATTACGGGCCAGGCTCAACTCGGCCCACACTAGCCAGCCTCATATTAGACTAATTACGAAATCTTCTATCTCACCTTAGACCAAATCGTGAAACGGTAACCATTAAACGGTAAATTACAATATCAATTAATGTAATTCACATTAGGAAAACTCTTACAGTTGAAGCACGTTATACGCTCAGGATACATTCAATTTGGGTGCCGTTTTTGATTCGTTTAGAAAGTCGATTTTCAAATTTTTATTTTCTGAGTGTTTCTTAAGCAAAAATAATATTTGATTTGACCGAAACATAAATGTTCATTAAACATAGATATTACGGACTTGTTTGTTTGATGTAAGTTGCCTAGAAGACTGGTTTGTTTTTTTTTCACTTGTGATGATGATTGTTTGTGGTGCCTCATGTCATGCACCCCATGTCTTAGTTTCTTTGTGTCTCACAAGGTGGGAGACTATACTTTTGTGAGGATGGGGCAATTCTGATGTTGTAAAAATTGTTGATGTTGTCTAGAAACTAGCTTGGGCAACAAACTAATGCTTGAGCATGTGAGGCATATTCCGAACATTGGGGCGTACTTGATTTCTACTGGAAATTTAGATGTTGACGGTTTGGAAAGTCGGCTCAAGGATGGGACTTGGAAGATGGTCAAGGGGTGTCTCATGCTAACAAGGAGGAGGAAGTGTCCTAACTCTTTACCGCACACAAGTTAAGGCGTGCAAGGACCAAATTCATGTCGTGGGAGAGGAAGCCACACCTGATCTATGGCATATGACACTCACAATGTATGCATAAGTTGCTTTGATAAAACAAAACATCCAGCAACTTCAAGGACTCTGAATATTTTTTATAAGTAAGGTGCCGTTTGGATTCATATAAATTTTGTCGATAATCAATGAAATCAATTGACTTTTTATATATTTCTATGTACATGTTTCTTAAGTGATTGTATTGTTGGGTGTTATGCAATTCAAAAGTTTGGTATGAGTGCTAATTTGGTATGTTGTTACCTTAGCCATCCATCCATATGAATGCTGTTAAATTGTTAATTTATCACAGAACATGGCACTCGACAAGTATACTTGTCTAGTCATTTGAGCTTGTGAAGATCCGATTACCAGGAGCACCGGAATCATTGGAGAGCCTACATATCGATGCTTGTCAATCTCTAAAGAGATTTGGATATCTCGCGGAACATTTAGGCTATAATAATACAAAAGATATCACGTTACATGATGGATTACAATCTTCGAGTGAGTTAGAAAATTACATGGGACTAATATCCCTTAGGGAGCTAAGACATTTCGCTGTTTTTTAGTTGCTCAAACGTAGTTGAAATTCTAAGTTGTCGGAGCTTTGGAATCGCCGGAAGAATCTTATGTTTACGACTGCGAATTTCTAGGAAGATTAGGTGAGTTATCAAACTTGAAGATCCTGAAGTATTTTTATATCTAAGAGGGTGATGAACTCGATTCGTGTTGAGGGCCTTGATGAATTAAGGATTTCTGAAATTGTTGACGGCCAAATTGGGGAAAATTGTCCAAAAAGTCCTAAACCTATTGCAGTTTTGCCAATTCAGTCATAAACCTTTTAATTTTGCCAATTGAGTCCTAAACATTTTCACTTCTTGCCAATTCAGTCCATCCGGCCAATTTTGGTCGGAAAATGTTGACGTGGATGCCGGCGGTGCCACGTAAGACTCCGACGCGGCACTGACATGGACAATTTTTAATAATATTTTAATATTTTTAAATTTTTTGAATTTTAAATTTTCTGTTTTTTTTTTTTTTTTTTTTTTAGGTGGCTGGCCACCCACCATAGCTAGCCGGGTGGCCTTGCCCACCATAGGCGAGGCCTGGCCGGGTGACAGCAATCCGGGTGAGGGCTAGGGCCAAGGCGGCCTCGCCGGCGTCGACCGAGCGACGGTGACGCCGGGTGAGGGGAGCCCTCGCCAAGGCTTGCCCTCACCCAGGTGAGCATCAGCCTCGCCCTGACAGATCTGGCGAGGCCAGCTCTCGCCCCAGGGCTAGGCGGCCTCGCCCGGTGTCGCCGTTGCCCGGGCTGGGCGTTGCTTGTGGCGGCGAGGCTAGCCGGCGGCTATGGCCGGTGGCCGGTGGTCGGCCACCGGAAAAGGCCAAGGAAAAAGCCAAAAAAGGAAAAAAGGAAAAAAAACAGAAAATATAAAAAATTCAAAAAAAATTCAATTTTATTAAAATATTAAAATATTATTAAAAATTGTCCACGTCAGCGCCGGTAGTCTATGTGGCACCGTCGGCGTCCACATCAGCATTTTCTGGCCAAAATTGGCCGGATGGACTAAATCGGCAAGAAGTAAAAAGGTTTAGAACTCAATTGGCAAAGTTAAAAGGTTTAAGATTGAATTGACAAAACTGCAATAAGTTTAGGACTTTTTGGACAATTTTTTCCTGCCAAATTTTGCATGTCATTGAGAAGGTTGATCGATGTGTCCCCCACAAACAATGCCCGACCATTGCCTTACCATTTCTTTTTTCTTTTTAAGATTTTGCCTCGATCGGAGCCTTCTCTCTCCTGTTCGGCTATCAATTCCGCTTAGGCTTGACTGCTCTACCCACTTCTCCACTTCTTTTTAGTATTCCGGCCAATTTAAGACGGGCATAGCTCGTGCATTTGGCCGGTCCACAAGAGGTCCGCAGCAATCTTGCTTAAGTGGACGTTTCGCGGGGACATGTTATTCTCAAACAAATGTCTCTAGTATCCAAGTGACAGGAAAAAAAGAAAAAGCAGCAGTAAAGAACGAGAATGACGGACCATGGGTCAAATTCATTCATTTTAGGCAAAGTCGATATCTAATTTTTTTGTGAAATGATTGAGTAGATATGCACATTCTTCATTCTTTATGTGTTTCCCACATTACAGGCAATGCAAGGTTATAAACCCTACTTCTCGAAGGAGACTCGAGGCCAATATGTCAAGGTAAAATTCTATTTTCCTCGCATTTTTCGTACATTTTACCTAAAGGAGACTCAAAACCAGCTTGCTGGTTTTGAAATGCAAATCAACTGTCTCCTTCCATAGGCCAATCTGTTGTGTCCTGGAAAGAAGATCGCTCGCACGCGTCTCCAGAGTTTTCTATGGGCGCCTCTTCATTATGAAATACAAGTGAAGGCCTCTTCAATTAATTTAGTTTTTTTAGTGAAAACCGCATGTAAGGGTGACTTTGAAATATGGGAAACCATCACTTGCTGTTGAATTTCATTTTGTTGGGAATAACGGATCCCCAAAAACCGGATTCGACACTAAATCGAACCTCTAAAACGATTGCGGAAGACAAGCCCAGGAAAATCATGTATCACCGATCCTAAAGCACACCACGGATTCGAGCGTACCTTTTTAGCCACAGATTAAACACTGACGCCGACGTGAGGAAGAGAATTTGGCCCTGTTCGATCCGATGACACCAAATCGTGGTTGAAGGGAAGAAAAACGTGCCTTGTGCTTTACTGTTTTCCTTTTTTGGGAGAGAAAGAGAGAGAGAGGGAGAGAAAAAGACGTATGTACGTTTATTTCCAAAAGGTATCTTCTCTCTCTCTCTCTCCTCCCTCTTATACGTCCCTCCATCCACGGGCCCTAATCCTACTGGCCGGGCTTTTAGGCCCAACATGGGCGGACAGGCCTTAAGCCCATCACTAATAAAACCATCATCTCCCACTCGCACATGGTGGGCCAAACAGGATTCTCTTTACCTCTCTTCGACATTCATACCGGTGAATAATCCGTGCGACCAGCATAATTTGAGAGCTTGTTGCTATACATTTGTTAGGAATATATAACAGCTCATAATGGGCGTCACACTCTGAGTAGATTTAGTATGCAGTACCCTAGATCGATCGATCACATTTATATCTCTCTTGATCTCTTTTAAACAATGATATATATATTGTATTCACAATTATAGTTATCACAAAGACAGCCATAATTGGTCGACCAGTTAATACAAAACTACAATGTGATTTTCCAAAATTGATCTTCCTCTTTCCTTCAAACTCTCAATTTCAGTTCAGCTTACTTTTCTAGAAATGTCCCATTAGATCGAATCAACTCATGACCATTGGCAACATCCTAAGATAGCAAACACTAAATAGAAATCTTGAGAATAAGTAAAAGTCATGAGAGCACTAAAATTGAGGAACTCTTTTCCTCAAGAGTCTCACACGTCATAAAAGTTGAGATCAAACTTTTTGCCACTCTTCTTGGTCGTCTCATGCATACGTAGTATGAAATACGTATTACGGTATTAACTCCTTTCCCATGGAGCGTATGTCTACACCTTTCAATACCATACATATGATAGTACAGACACACCCAATGTCTAACTTGAGTTCACGTACCTACTCATTCACAAAATTCATCAGAACTCACATCTGGCATCTTAGACAGATAAAGTAAAATATGTGGGGTATTTTACTTTCGGACATCGTAAGTATTATGTCCTCATTTTAACACTTGGTTAAGGCGACATTCGTATTTTAAGCTTGAGCTCTCGATTATCACCTAGATAATAAGCTTAAAAACAGTCTCATATCTATTTATCACATAGTAAATAGAGGCGATTATCCGTGTGAGTGGGCTAATCTTTTATCTGTCCGACATACTTCCTCAACTTAAAATAATGCACCGAGCATTAAGATGCATAAAAGATCATACATAGATTCATAGGCATTAATCAATGAAAAACAAAATTTCATAAATGTGAACAACTCAGGGAAATTACAATTCGGTACATCGACTCTACGCAATCCTAGAGATTTTACATGACCACAAAACACATCTCTAGGTATTGGCTTTGTCATAGGATCTGCAACCATTCTATGCGTAGATATGTACTGTAAGTTCACATCCTTTCGTGCAACCATATCTTTTACAAAGTTATACTTGGTATCTATATGTTTGGTCATGCCATGATACTTTGGATCTTTGGTGTACGCTATAGCTGCTTGGCTATCACAGTTAACCAATAATGGATATGCAGCTTTCTCAATAACACATAAATGATCCAAAAATCTCTTAAGCCAAACTCCTTCTTGTCTCGCTGCTGATAATGCCACGAACTCAGCTTCCATCGTGGATAAGGCTATGCACGTTTGCTTCTTACTACTCCATGATATGGCGCCATTGTTCAGTAAGAAAGCAAATCCAGAGGTAGATTTTCTTTCATCTAAATCTTCTCCCCAATCGGCATCGAATAGCCTTCAAGTCGCAGATCCTTTCCTTGGTAATTCAACTTGTAATCAGTTCCCTTCGGATACCTCGGTATTCTCTTAACGGCCTTCCAATGTCTTTGGACTGGATTGGATTGGAATCTACTCACCATTCCAACTGCAAAACATATGTCGGGTCTTGTACACATCATAGCGTACATCAAGCTCCCAACAGCACTAGCATAAGGAACATGTTTCATTTGTTCCTTCTCTTGTGGAGTCCTTGGACACAATCTATGACTCAATCCTTCACCTTTCGTAATAGGAGTGTCTATGGGTTTACAATCTTGCATACGAAATCGTTCAAGAACCTTATTTATATATGTTTCTTGCGAAAGAAACAACGATCTCTTCGAACGATCTCTTGAAATCTTAACTCCAAGAATGTATGCAGCCTCACCCATATCCTTCATCTCAAAGTTGGAAGACAACCAACTCTTGACAATATTAACAAACTCCATATTACTTCCGGCAATCAGTATATCATCAACATATAATGATATGATCACAAATTGATCATTGGATCTTTTGACATATACACAATCATCCTCATCAATCATTATAAAATCATATGCTATTATGGCATTATGAAAACGTATATACCATTGTCTCGATGACTGCTTGAGGCCATATATCGATCTCAAAAGTCGACATACTTTTTCTTCTTGGCCTTTCACTATGAAACCAGCGGGTTGTTCCATATATATTTCTTCCTCTAATTCTCCATTGATGAAAGCAATTTTACATTCATTTGATGTAATTCAAGATCCAAACTAGCCACTATTGCCAGAATAATGCGAATCGAGGTAAATCTCACTACAAAAGAAAACGTATCTTCATAATCAATTCCTTCATGTTGATTATACCCCTTCGCCACAAGGCGAGCCTAATGCCTTTCTATCGAGCCATCAGCCTTTCGCTTTATTTTGAGAACCCACTTGTTCCCAATAGCTCTGCGTCCTTTTGGAAGATCAACCAGTTCCCAGACTTGGTTTGATTTCATTGACTCCATTTCCTCTTCCATTGCATGAATCCATTTTTCCTTACTAGGGCAATTTAGAGCCTCATTAGTATTTCTTGGCTCATCCTCATCTTGTGGAGCAACCATAAAAGTTTCCCCTTCAATGTCAAAACGTCGACAGGGAATACTATGGCGACTTGTTCGCCATATGGGAAATTGTACACTTTGCACATCATTCCCCATCATGCTCCCACTTGGATTAGGTAATGATGATGTCATCTCATCATGTGGTTGCAATTGAGAATGAGTTGAATTCAATTCATCACTTCTCATATTACTCCCACTTGGATGAACTCCACTAACATCATTATCTTGATCCAAGGTCTCAAATAGGAGTAATCTTCCCTATTTCGCCCTTCTTAGGAAATTCATCCTCTAAGAATGTGACATCTCGTGATTCAAATTCAGTTATACTCCCACTTTCCTGCTCACCTATGAACACATATCCTTTCGAGTGTTCCGAGTATCTTATGAAAATACTCTTCTTTCCTCTGGGACCCAATTTCCCAAACTTGTGAGATGACTCATGTGTATAGGCAGCACAACCCCATGACTTAAGAAAACTTAAGTCCGGTTTTCTACCTGTCCATAACTCATATGGAGTGGAAGTAACTAATTTGGAAGGCACACGGTTAAGTATATATGCAGCAGTTAACAACGCATCACTACAAAAGGTAATAGGTAAGTTAGCATGCGCCATCATGGACCTAACCATTTCCAGTAGGGTTCTATTTCTTCTCTTCGCAACACCATTTTGTTGAGGAGTATATGGAATAGACAACTGTCTTTCTATTCCTTTTTCATCACATAATTTTCTGAACTCATCAGATAAATATTCTCTACCTCGATCGGATCTCAATGCTTTTATTTTCTTGTCTAATTGATTCTCTACCAGGTTCATAAACCTTTTGAAACAACTTATTGCTTCAGATTTATGAGAAATCAAATAGACATATCCGAATCGAGTATAATCATCTATAAAAGTGATGAAATAAACAGCCACATGCCTTCCTCTCACATTCATTGGACCACAGACATCAGAATGGACTAAATGCAGAGAAAATTCAGCTCTTTTACCTTTTCCAAATGGTTTCCTTGTCGTTTTCCCTTCTAGGCAATGCTTACATATGGGTAAATTGACTTTTTCAATGTTGCCCAACAAGCCCTCTTTGGCTAGTCTATTCATACGCTGTTGGCCAATGTGACTAAGTCTAGCATGACACACATTCACATCATTATCATATGTATTAGGAGACGTGAGAAGGGAATAACAAACATTTACATTAACATAATCAATATCTAATACAATGAAACCATCCAGAAAATAACCACAACCATAGTAATTTGTATTCAAAAACAAATCCACACCTCTATTATAGAAGTTCATATTAAAACCTAATTTAACCAACACTAAAACAGACACTAAATTCCGACGAATCTCCGGAGCATACAACACATCATGTAGGAACAAAGTGCGTCCACCACGCATATTCAGTTGGCATGTGTCAATTCCTTTCACTTCGGCTTTAGAGTTGTTTCCCACATAGATCCACTTAGTTCCAGTTGGTACTCGTCGGAATTCCACGAAGGATCCTCTATTCTTTGCTACATGGTCTGTCGCTCCTGAATCCACAGTCCACAAAGGATTAGACTCAATTAAGAACACAGAACTCGACACAAAAGCAAAGTTATGAAAAGTACAAGGGGTGCAAACCTTCTTTGGCTCACAACAGTCGCGAGCATAATGACCATTCTTGTCACAGTTGTAGCATTTCACCCTTGCAAGATTTTTCATGCGAGGACGCTTTCCTCTTTCATGTTGGTTAAACTTGGGTTTCTTCCCTGAAGGACCTGCTTCCTTGCCTTTCCCTTTATCAAGCCAGTTAGGACGTTTGCGGTTGGAGCTCGACATGTGAGCTAGAATTAGCATGATAGAGTTCAGCATCCAGCTTAGCCACCAAAAGGCGGTTCTCTTCCAGCTCAAGATGGCGCACTGCATCCTCAAAAGTTTTGATATTTTCATTATGGGTCAGATGCACCTTCATATGCTCCCAACTCTGAGGCAAGGAACGAATCACTGCTTGCACTTGCTGCTCATCTGTGAGGACATGGCCAGCATCTTTCAGCTCATTTATCATGTTTGACATCTTTCTAAGATGTTGCTTCATGTCTGACCATGAGGCTTCTTGTAAGAGTCAAATCTAATAGTGAGCTGTCTCGATGGTCACTTAGAAGTATGACCAAATCTAGCTGCCAATGCCTCCACATTTCCTTGGCATTGTCAAAACGCCTAAACTCTCGCATGACGTCATTTTCCATGCTGCTCGCAACGTGATGCGAGCAAGAGAGTTCTTCCTTTTCCATGCAGCAAAAGCTTCTTTATCTCTCTTGTGCTGTGCAGTGTTTCCTTCTTCAGGTTCTACCATGGTCAGGTTAAGAGCTTCAAGTGCCTCTTGCTCTTCCAGCACATATTGGATTTTCATGTGCCATATTTCATAGTTGTCACCATTGAGCTTTTCACCTTTGTTCAGCTCGGCAACTATGCTCTTTGTGGCTGAAGCCATTGATCTGAACACATCAAACATATATGCACGAATTATTAATACCTATCATTTATGCATCCCTATTTTGCATAGACCTATCATATTAATAAATAATTTCAAGTAAGGCTTCAGAATCAAAAAGTCACTATGTTTCCAATCATCCTCCAAAAATCCTAACTTAAAATTATCATTATTATAATTGTCTTATGCAAAGTAAATTCTATGAAGTTACAAAAACTTCTATAACTACCCACCGCAACTAGCAATAACAGAAAGCAACAGATAATAATTGACATCCAATAAAACAATAATGCTTTCACATAATACAACTAGCATATCGGTTGCTACATCAACAACAATCAAGTAGTAAACATTACATAATATGTCCACAAAGCACACTTAATAAAGATCAGCCAATACAACTAACACCAAGTTAGCACACGAACTGGGAAAGATCCTCTTTTGTTCAATTTCTTGATCTTTTCCCTTGTAATAATCCAGTAATATTCATTTACAAAATCCATTACAATTTTCTTATAAGAAGCAGCTCTGTTGACATCCCATATGCGATTCAACACTCCTTCCCATTCAGGTGGAAGGGTGTTCATGAAAAATTGCATCATCTCTGACTGTGGCATAGGACGACCATTCCATATGACCTTTTGAATTTTCCCGTTGACTTCAAGGACATGATCAATTGAGTCACCACTCTCCCATCGATGATCGATCAGCTCGGCCTATCAACTTAGATAGCCTTCCTCCTTTGTTCATCGGTAATTGCGAATAGGTGTGTGCAACTGAGGGAGGCATAGTTCCTACAACAAATGCAGAACTGTTCGCAACAAATGCAGAATAAATAAGGGATCACATATAATCCACATAGAGTTAATTGAAAAAGAAACACATTCTTTTCCTTTTTTTTTGTCAACGGTCAACGGTCGTCAGACCGGTCGGACCGGACGGACCAGTTGGGCCGATCGGGCCGGTCAGGCCGATCGGGCAGGGTCGCACGAACCGACAGCACGTGCTGGTTCGCCGACCGGCGCGTGGCGCCCACGCGCAGCGGCTTCTGGCCGCGCGTGTGGGCGCGTGCGGCGTCTCCTGGCGGCGCATGACATGTCGCCGGACTCGTCTCGACGAGCCCTTTCACTCTATTTTATCAGAATTTGATTTCGAGTTACAGAAACTCGAAAAATGGACAAACAGTGCTTGGGTGTCGGGATTTCTCGCCCGATCCGTGTCGGCCAAATTTCTTTACGAAAAATCAATCAAAAAACATGAAAAGGGTTGGGAAAACATGAACTAGGGCTCTGTTACCAATGTTGGGAATAACAGATCCCCAAAAACCGGATTCGACACTAAATCGAACCTCTAAAACGATTGCGGAAAACAAGCCCGGGAAAATCACGTATCACCGATCCTAAAGCACACCACGGATTCGAGCGTACCTTTTTAGCCACAGATTAAACACCGACGCCGGCGTGAGGAAGAGAATTTGGCCCTGTTTGATCCGATGACACCAAATCGTGGTTGAAGGGAAGAAAAACGTGCCTTGTGCTTTACTATTTTCCTTTTTTGGGAGAGAAAGAGAGAGAGAGGGAGAGAAAAAGACGTACGTACGTTTATTTCCAAAAGGTATCTTCTCTCTCTCTCTCTCTCCTCCCTCTTATACGTCCCTCCATCCACGGGCCCTAGTCCTATGGGCCGGGCTTTTAGGCCCAACATGGGCGGACGGGCCTTAAGCCCATCACTAATAAAACCATCACATTTGTTGATCACCTCCAATCAAATTTAATTCCTTTTTTCAGCATTTGACGTCAAAAGCATAATCTTTTCGATTAATGATCCTACATACACTAAAAATTAAGTTTCAGTAACAGGAGCACCAAATCCAATAAGAAAACTAATGAAAAAATTGACATTAGATTATATGAATACCAAATTAATAAGCACACCAGAGAGTCATTATTGCCTAAAAAACTCAGTAAAAGACAACCACTATACAAATAAACCTCATCAAACCCATTTTTACTTCAGCAAATTTATTATGAAAATCATTGGTATCTCGCTCGCTCTTGAATACCATGCCTACTGTTGATACACACTACATGACCTAGAAATCTAGAAGGGTCAACATTAGCCTAGTTTAATCACATTTCGAAAACATATAAAATGAGAGACGGATCAAGAACTTATGCTCCAACATACTTGAACAAATGAATAAAAGAAAATAAAATATTCGAAATTCGCGAGAAAATAGTAGTATTGATGGATTATTGAATGAATAAAAATTAAGTTACTCATAGCAATTTCACATATCAAAACATGACTTCTTATGGCAATCAAAACTGAGTTACCATACCATGCATCGTAATGCACTAGACATACGACCACACAAGCCCTATTATCTAGTCCAACCAAGCATCAAAAAGCATGTTATGATGAAAGGGACAAAGAAAAGCATAAATTTCCACCCCAACAGATGCGCAATACAATAATTCACGTTTTGCATTCCACATTAGCTCATGGAGCAACAACCGATCGTAAGTGGAACTCACGAAATAGAATTATCAGCAGCTTGGAGAAGAAGACGACGGCCCAAACCCTTCCATTTCTGTTTGTTGACTTGGTTTCCTTGTTATTTTGATATCGGGCCACTAGAGAAAGGTTAAAACACAAGGCCTACAAAATTCATTAAAGCCCACATGCAGAGCTCGCACTTTCGCAGCCACGGCATGCTTTCTCTCTTGAAGCTTTGACGCGGATATGAGGTTCGATGTGGCTAATTCAGTCTCCAATAACGACTTAGACTCACCGGCCAGTCAAATGTACACATGCCCAACCAACAAGTGATTTATCCTGCAGTCGGAACATGGGTTCTTTTGTCCCAAAAATATGAACAAAAAATTGCAATTAGTATGATTAAGAAAAAACTCTTTTTTTTTTCTTGTTTTCTTCCCGTCTTGTTACCTTAGGAGACAGCCCATAGCTACAGACCAAAAAAAAAAAAAACATGGCCTCCGATGCCATATGCACGATCTCGTTCATCGACACCGTTGGATCTCTTTAGATACTTCTTGACCGGCGTCGAATTTACCACCAGATCTCTTCGAGTAGTTGCCAGGGAAGAGTCGCCACAGCAAAACCGGCTCTCCTTTAGCCTCCTCAGCACCTTCTCCCACGAGATCCTCACCAACCTTTCCCAGTCTTCGTATCTTCCCGTCTTCTTCCTTTGTTTACAATTACTGCATACTAACCCACTCACTCTCTGTCTCTTCGTAATTACAGTCTCTCCCTGTCTCTACATCCTAATTGTGTAGTTAACTGCTCTTATGTCGGTAGTTTCATTAATCTGCATTTTATAATAGCAGGCACCATATTTATCTTCGTATGTCGCTTTACCCAATGTGGCTCAAGCATACCGTTTTATTGGCAGCGTCTTTGACCCGAACGCCTCTGGTCATTTGCAGAGACCGAAAAATATGGATCATATGGACGTTGAAACAGTATGCGCTCTTTTGCTCTTCCAACTTTTGGGAAAAATTTCGTTGGTCACTTCCTCAACCAGGAGTCAAGGCTCTGCTGTATTCCTTAGAACTAGTGTCCTAATTGATAATTGGACAGCTTCAGAATTTTATATGAACTATAAGACCTTTAAGATTTAGTGAGAAACAGATAAACTGGGTGATTTGGAGGTTAAGCTGTTTCGGTTCAAAGAACCCAGGCGTGAGCATGGATACTGGTCCTGTTTGACAACGTATTGTCTAAATCGCAGTCTGATAGCTGGGGTAGGGCAGCAATCAGCGGCCGCAGAATCAGACAGGAGACGGCCCCAGTCTTAACCTTGTCCAATATTCCTTCCTAATTTCTAGTTCACACTAGAAAAGTTGGTGCTATTAGTGGTTCGGCTAGCTGTGATTCATGAGTATTCTTCGCTTTTCCTTTTTCTTTTCTTGGTTATTTATTGTGATGTTCGTGTTTCTAGTAAAGGCCCGATACTTTAGTGCGATCAAGTGGGGCAAGGCGCAAGTATCCGTCAGTCATCCCAATTTATTAGGTGCGTGAAAATGACACTGCTGAAATTGAATCTAAATTTATTTATTAAGGCAGAATGCAGCACCTATGAATGATCCAAACCAAAAAGGAGTCGACAGTAGCTGCGGGAAAAGACCTGGAAAGGGTGGAGAATGTCTCACCCCCGTTCATCTATATGCATTCACATAGCTGTAAGACATTACTGAGCAATTATAATCATGCATTGAAGAATAGAATTCAAGCATCAATTAGAATCACATGCAAAAAACAGGACATAAGATAAATCTGACTTCCAACCATTGTTTGACTCATCTCTTTAAGAAAAAGTTTTGAAATACTAAGATTATCACACGAGGCATGTCAATTTTGAATGCCTAAATAATTTTCAAAAGTAGGAAATAAAAATAGCACCGAAGAACAAGAGCTCGATTTTGGGTCCTCAAAAACGAAGTCTCAAAGGAGCGATAGACATGATTTCTGATCAATGGTGTCTACGAGTCCTAATTAATGTTTCTAAGCTTTAGAAAAAATCATTCCTTCCCAATAATGCCACGTGTCGCACTGGCTATTGGCCTAATGTTAGCTGATCACAAGCCTCATCATATGCGCGCGTGAACACAAAACAAAAATGGGTAGAGGTACAGGGTGCCCTTAAACTAGCAAAATGTCCAAATAGATTCCTCAAAATATATATATATAGTATAAAATGGATTCCTAAATATACACTTGTTTCGTTCGAATTGATTCTTCTATTAAAATTACAAACGGAGATGCTAATGTGGTCATTAAATGCTGACATGGCATTTTATGTGTCAGAAATTTTTTTGTAAACATATTAATTTGGGTTTTTTATGATAAAAAATTAATTTATAATAAATTTATCAAATATATATCACTTTGCAGTTTTTTGTAGTATTAACTGAATAAAATACGAAAAATCAAACAGAAATATATTTTGGAGAAGCGCATGCATCTCCATCTAAAAGAAGTTTTGTAGTGCACTCTAGATTGCATTCGTTCTGCTTAAAGATGAATTCATTCTGCAATAAATGAAATCAATTCACGAAATTCATGAGAAATGCATTTGTATCCTTTTAGTTTTGCAGACGATTGCACTCTTTGCTCGCTTTGGTCCTGTCCGCTCGCACATGAAGCTCCTGGAGAAGCGGGGGATTGTCCTCTTCGATCTTCTTCAATAGTTTATCCCCGACCCCGAGCACGTGCCTCTCCAAGTCCCCGAGCTTTGCGATGTCCACCACCTCACCGTCCAGTACAAACGCCCTCTCCGATCTTCTTCAACATACGGGTGGAAGCAATGAGGGCCACCAACCTTCGCCTCAGATTTGAGCGAGGGCCGCCCCCTCGCTGAAGATACAAACAAGAGCCGAAAAGGAATGCCGATTAGGAACCCGATTGCACCCAAGAAAAAAAAAGGAATTTGCGGGACATGGTTGAACATTTTTTAACAATTTACGGATTAGATGTCTTATTCCAAGAAGGAAAAAAAAAAAAAGCTTCTGATTGGCTTTTATGGTCTTCCAAGTAGTCTTTAAAAAATTTCCAGAACTTGTCAGAAAGTCTTGGACGCCTTCGCTGGTGTCCACTCGATGCAGCAGAACGTTAGGTGGGAGACAGACGCTGGTGTCCACTTGCGGCTGCAGAATGTAAGGCGGGGGAAAGACGATTAGATTTAATTTCAAAGTGAGCCGACCAACGTTGTTTCTTCCCTCGGACCAGTACAGAAAAATCTCTTATCCTTTTGAGAAAGATTCTCGCATTGACTTGACTGTCGCACTGAATTAATATAAATTTTCAAGGACAATACCCTCAAATGACATTATGTTATCTTAAAAATTAAATCCATCACGAAAAAAAGTGTTGAACTTGTGTGACTCTGTATTTCAGTTGACTAGGATAACGCGATCTAATAGATGTCTGATTTCTTATTTCCTTCCGACTATCACTTTAGTATCCCTTTTCAACATATGCCAAACGCTGAAGTCAATACTTGCTACATGTAAGATTATTTATCTATAGAGACGTCTACCTATAATTCTAGGAAGGTCGGACCATGGTTCATTTCTAGGAAATGTAATCTTGGACCTGTTGGGTTGCATGTATCTTATCAAAGCCAAAAAGAAAAAGATAACCAAAATATTTTATATTGGTATTGAAGAGACGAGGGTGGGGTTGGGGGCCTTTTCACATGCGACGAACCGTGATTCACTTATATGGAACCGAAATTGCATGAGCGGATCTATAATTCGCGGTGTATATAACCCAGGCAACTCGTATCTGAACACCGGAAAAACATTTGATTACAGTCCGAATATATATAAAAAAATACTTGACATTATAGCTACGTTTGATCGTCCGAAATTCTAACAATGATAGGATTGAATAGGATTAGATATGAAATCTATGAGATTTTACTATTTGTCGTCAATTGTTTGATGATTACAATAATAAAGTTGGATATATTCACATCATATTATGTACATTATTTAGTATAAATGCCTATACGAATCACAAATTTTATGAATGCATATGGTAAAAATTTATCGCGACACTCTTTTCTACTTTATTTTATTTTTCCTCTCTTTTTATTTCTCTCTTCCCCTTCCATCATTCTCTTATAAAATTTTATTAAATAGAAAATTTTATTAGTATACCTAAAATACTAAAACACCTAATATGTAATAAATATATATTTATATATTTAATTTATATTATAAGATAGAATTAAATTCAAATATATAAATAAAAATAATATTAAATTAAGAAGCTAAATTTTTATTTTTTGTTATTTTGAATTTCTTATATTAAAATTCAAATATTATTTATATTGAAATATAATTTTAATTTGTTAATTTAAGAAATTTGTTATTTGAGAAAAAAAATTTCATATTATAGATATTAGAAATCTTATCTATCTTTATCTCACCTTTCCCATGAGATAATTTTATTCGGTCTATATTTCATTTATATCTAACTTTATTCTATTTTGAGCAAGTACTAAATCGAGAATATGATAAATTTTATCATGTTCCGAATTTTATCTTGATCGCCCTTACCTAACATCTTTACTTTTGTGTGCCGGTATAACAATTAGCAACATGTTCATTGAGTCGAAGATATCAATATATAAGAGAAATAGAGATAGAGTCATGTGTAGAGCGAGTGATTGAGAGTGTGATCAGAATCTCATTGTAGTGATGATATTAATTAATAGAGAAAAATAAGTTCTCTAGATCATAAAGTCATTGTCGCCACACAATGCTAAATAATATTAAAAAATCTCTCCTCCTAAGTTGTTTAGTAATTAGTATCTTGTCGCTGCCCACTAGTTATGCCAACCCACTTCCGGTCACCAGCATTCCTCAAAAAAATTTATCTAAAAAGTCTTAAATTTATTATACTTTTACCAATTTAATCATAGATATTTCAATTAATTTTTGCAATTTGAGTCTATTCGGCTAATATTGACTGGAAATCATTAATGTAAACATTGGTTGTCTAACTTGGTATGGCCAGCACTAATATGTATAATTTTTATAATATTTTAATATTTTTGAATATTTTATTTTTTCTTTTCTTTATTGTTTATATTAACCTATCTCTCTCATTCGTCTTCTCCCTGTGAATCGGTTCTAGCGACTCAAGCACGAGGGCATGCGCTTCGACTCCGTCGGATTTTATAGTTTTGTTTGCTAGGTTTCTAGTGTATTGCTCGCTTTTGCTGCCGATTCTTGCCAAGAACACCGAGGCTTGCTTTGCTTTTCCGTTGAAATTTGAAGACGGTCCCAATTCCAAAGGAGAAGATTTTTCTTTTTTCGGACGAAATTCCAAAGGAGAAGACAATCAAGAGAGGTAAATTAAAATAAACAATAAAGAAAATTTAAAAATTTAAAAATTTAAAAACATGAAAATATTATTAAAAATTATTCACGTTAAATCAACGATTTTTAGTCAAAATTGGCTAAATTGACCCAAATGGTAAAAAGTGAATTTTTTAAAGATTTTAATTGGTAAAACTGAAAGGTTTATAATTTAATTGGTAAAACTATAATAGATTTAGAATATTTTTTTTAGATAATTTTCTCGCACACATCGCTAGTTTGGATTAACCCCTCCTCGTCCCCACCCCCACCTTTTCTCTCATCACACGTGCTTGTGGGTGACAAATTCATTTCAAAATATCAAAATATTTTCCTCTCTTTGGGGAAACCATATGATGTTTTCTCCATGTTGAAGTAAATTAATTGCTGCTTTTTATTTTAAAAGAATTTCTGATAGTGCGAGCTAGTACATGTTATAGAGGACAACATGTCCAAATCAAAAGGGGGCCAAAAGTATCATTCCCATATTTTTTGCGATGATAAGCTTAAGACTCGATTATATAGGGATGCATTCCTAGAGCATGAGGAGCAATTTACCTATTAAGTCAAGGCATAGAGCATAGGTGCAATTAAGAGATGGAATCTTAATGACCTTGGCTAAAATATGGTAATTAGTCGTGGGGTTTGCTAGCATCACAATCTTTTGGCTATTGTGAGATAACGGTTTGTTATGAATCATAATTTTTTTAAAAATAAGCCATACAATAATTTATAATTATTTTTCATTTAATTTTTTGTGGTCTAGATTCTCAAAGTAGATTAAAGATTATCAGCTAATCATTTCTCATTGGTTATTTACCAAGCCAATCCTAAAATTATTGGCTTTTCTTGACATGACAAGAGAAACACTCATTAGAGAGAGACAATAGTAACAAATAAGTTAAAGACAAATATTACCAAAATAAGATAAAAAGTTGAGCCCAAAAATCTTAAGCATTACTTAATTAAGGGTTGGATCATAGAACAATGCATTTGAGGTAATTTGTTGTTCATTCAATGTTTAATAATATGATCCAAACATAAATAAAGATATGTCGACTAAACTTTCATTAAGTATTGCCGGTATAAAAGTAATTTACACTTCATTGGATAGTTAACATATTGATATATTCTACTACATAACTATCTTAAAGCACACGTCATATATTCAATGGTCAATGTGTAAAAAAAAAAAAATTACATTGGCATTGGATATAATAATCCTTTCAACATTAAAATAGAAAATAATTAGTAAAAAAGAAGAATGTCCTGAATTCAAAAGGTTTGAGATATCAGCTTCATCTTTAGCAAGCAAGAGAACTCTTGTGTATGATAGATCATTCCATACAAGAATTAGAGGGTAGTAAAACTTAATATGGCTGCGGGATGTACTTGATTTTCGAAAGAAGAGGAAATGCAAATCACGTATAAACATACTACTTAGAAACAAAAACCATCTAAATTGATATTCAAAATACAAAGTTTCTATTCAAACATAATGTTTCAAGAAAAGGTGTCTACATATATTTTATTACAAAGAATATTCGTCTAAACTACTTCTAGAAATATGAAAAAAATTCGACCAATCATTTGGTGAGTATGCAATATTTTAATGTAAAATGTCTTTCCTAAAACATGTCGGTAGTGTTTAAAGTAGTCACTAAACCTTCAAGCTTTAAAAAAATATCATTTCTGAAATAGTTCTCGATTATGTCGTGCCATGCACAAACTATTTGTCTTGTGTAAGTTGATCTAAGAGCTTCATCATATGGACCTAGATTTAAGGACAAAGACATTCGGAGTCCTTCCAGCAAAATGTTTAATTAGGCCCTTCAACTACTATCATTATAGCAATCATCGAAAGAACAAACTAGGAGCCGCCGCTAATGACGATAACGAGATAGTTTGGTGTTGTTGGGGGGTGACCTCAGGTTACGTTTGGTCGTTCGAATTTCTAACCATGATAGAATTAGATATGATAAGATATAAAATTCAGGAATTTTACTATATCTTGTCTGCAGTTGGAAATATTTACATTATATTATGTACATTATTTAGTATAAACGGCAGATTAATATAAGTGAACCAAAAAATTTGCAAATCTCTCGTGACACTTTTGTCTACTTTATTTTTATTTGCTCTTTTCATTTTATTTTCCTCTTTTTTTAATTAATTTCTTTGTTATTTATTTCTTTCCTTTCTACCATTCTCTAATAAAAATTTATTAAATAGCAAACTATACTAATATACCTAAAATACTAAAATACCTAAAATATGTAAAAATATAAATATAAATATAAATTTATATATTGAATATATATTATAATATATATTAAATTCTAATATATAAATAAAAATAAGATTAATTAAAATAACTATTTTTTTGAATTTCTTATATTAGAATTCAAATATTATTTATATATTGAAATATAATTATAATTTTGTTAATTTTTTTTGGTTGAATAATTTTAATTTAGTAAATTTTGTTAATTTTGTTAATTTAAGAAGTTTGTTATCCAGAAAAAAAATAACTTTCTTAAATATGAATGTTAAAAATCTTATATGTTGGAGAAAACACGTATTTGTTTTGAAGTTGACAAAGCGTTTCCATCGTTTAGTCTAAAGACTTGCAGACTCTTTCGTCAAAGTCCGAAGACCGCCAGGACCATGACTCAAGATTCAAAGTCTACCCTCATTGGGTTTCAGACCGTCGAAAAGACTTATCAACTGAGTATTTCTTTAAGGATTTGATTCTATCGACTAAAGAAGATCTCTCATTTGGATCTAGCATCTCGGAATCTTTTATTCGTCTTGATTTTAATTCGAATATTTCGGATCCGTTGATTGGCGAAGCATTCTTGGAATGTTCTACGCATGGAAACCTAGATCCTAATTGTATGGGCGAGCAAGATTGGTGGGCTATCGTTATATTCCTTAAATAACTCAAAATCTTCCTAATTGATTCTGTCCAACGGGTAGATTGGAAGAGCTCATTTGGAAAGTGCCAATGGTTATGAAGGCATAGAGGAGTATATAAAGAAGATGTTCTAGTTATTCGAGTATGTGCGCGATAGATAAATTCCAAAGTTTGAAGCTCATTCTTCTTTGCCAATTCAATTGTTGAACGAAATATTGTACTCAAAAGAGAATTTATACATTAGTGAGACATTGATGAAGTGTAGTGAGTCTTTACACCTGTGGAATCAAGGACGTGATGCGTAACGACTCTTTTGATTCATAGTGAAATCCAGCCCGGTGGGGGTCGGTGCGGGGAGAATGAACGTAGGCTTGGATTAAGTCGAATCACTATAAACTTTGTGTTATTATTCTCTTCCCTAAACTCTTTTATTTTACTCATAACTTTATTTAATTGTTAGAGTCTCGTTTCTATTTTAAAATCTACTATTAAACGGACTCGGGTTAAAAGTAAAGTTTTATAATAAACTTCTCAAAAGTTTGTTTTCGCACCTATTCACCCCCTAAGTGCTCATACTAGCATTTACATTATATACATTTATCTCACATCTCTCTTGGGATAATTTTATTCGATATATATTTCCTTATATATGATTTTATCTTGTCTTGAGGAGACACTAAATGTAGAATATGATAAATTTTATCATATCATGAATTTAATTTTAACTGTCAAATGCAATTTTAATAGGATGGGAGTGAGACTTGGAGGAGGAAGAGGATAAATTCAGGTAGTGAGGCAAAAGCCCGCGGAGACTACCCGCGGAGACTAGCTTATCTCCATGGACGCCGTGCGTGTTGCATTTTTTTCGGGAGGAGCAGTAATTAGGGCCAGCCAATGGGGCTGCTCCGTACAGTTTCTTTTTTCTTTTTTGCCTTCTCCCTCTTTCTCTCACTTTCATGGGGAAAATTGGATTTTCCCCAGAAAATTTGGTTATTAGCTAGAACGCGTGGTGGTTTGTTGGAATTATTTAGGGCTGGTGGTTCAATCTTTGTTCTCCACCTGAAGCACTATATCAATTTGTCCTTTCGGATCTTCCCCTAAACCCGCTTAGTTATGCGAGGTAGGGATGGGAATGGAAAATTTCCCCCGCGGGGGTGTAGGGCAGAGCCGGATCTCAAGTCGTTCATTAAAGCTTTAAAGCTTTAGAAAATATCATTCCAAAAATAGTTCTCGATAATGCCATATGTTGCACGGGTTATTGGCCTTGTGTTAGTTGATTGACGAGCCTTATTATATGCAGAAAAAAAAAAGATCAAGGTATTAGGCGTCTCTAAATTGTTGCAAAACGCTCAATAAAGTCCCTCAAATTTTTTGTGCAATTAGGTCTTTAAACTGTATGCTTGGCTTGTTCAAGCCTTATGTTGAAAATGCAAATAAAGATGCTGACAATGTTGTTATATGTTGAAGTGACACCTTACGCACGAAAATCATGAGAAAAGCATTTGGGTCCCCTTAATTTTGCCTATAATTATCCGATTGCATTCTTCGCTCACTTCGGTCCTCTCCACTTGGTCAGGAAGCTTTTGGAGATGTGGGAGATTGTCATCTCCGATCTTCTTCAACAGGCTGTTCACGAAGAGACGCCTCTCCCCGTCCTATAGCCTTGCGAAGTCCGCCGCCTCACAATCCAGCGAAGCCGCCCTCTCCAATCTACATGCAAGTGGAAACGATGGCCGTAGCCCTTGCCATCTAACTGGGACTGTTCTTCCCCTTCTCCTCGTGATTTTTCTTTGTTTTGAGGATTTTGGTTCTTTCCATATTTTTATTTTTTAAAGATTTAATATAATTTTTTATATTATAATTTCCCTATAAGGTGCAACATCAACATCTAATGGTGACATCGGCATCTCTGTTTATAATTTTAATTGTTGAATCAAATGGAACAAAAAGGTATGCAGTTTATAAACCCAATTGCACCACCAAAAACAAATTGAGGGCTTGATTGAACATTTTGCAGTAGTTGAATGACCGATGCCTTTATTCCAAACGAAATAAAAGGACTTTTGATTGATTTTTGTGGTCTTCCGAAGGGACCTCCTTGGGGAGTCTTTCCCTGGTGGGAGGTCAGCCGAGGCGGGCAGGTCGCCTTGGGGGTAGCCCCCGTAGCCCTAAGGAGACGTAAAACAGGATCGGGGTAGAGGCAGCTCCCGTGCCTCGAAAAATATAGCAGCTCGGATAACCTCTCATAAGATTTTGGTCCTCGGCATGACCTTAAACTGCAGCGCTCCGGAGGAGACAACCCCGATAACAAGGCTCCCGAGCTCGTGTTGGAGCCCGCCCTGCGCATTAGTGGGCCTCCCGCCGCACAATGGGTGTTTGCTCCCGCCCGGAAAATATAAGGGCTGGGTTAACACCCGTAAAACCGGACCTAAGCAGGTCCTTAAACTGCTTCCCCGTCAATGAAGGGACCTCCTTGCGGAGTCTTCCCCTGGTAGGAAGTCAGCCGAGGCGGGCATGTCGCCTTAGGGGTAGCCCCCGTAGCCCTAAGGAGATGTAAAATAGGATCGGGGGTAGAGGCAGCTCCCGTGCCTCGAAAAATATAACGGCTGGGATAATCTCTCGTAAGACTCGGACCTGAGCAGGTCCTTAAACTGCTCCCCTATCCATGAAGGGACCTCCTTGGGGAGTCTTCCCCTAGTAGGAAGTCAGCCGAGGCGGGCAGGTCGCCTTGGGGGTAGCCCCCGTAGCCCTAAGGAGACGTAAAACAGGATCGGGGGTAGAGGCAGCTCCTGTGCCTCGAAAAATATAGCGGCTGGGATAACCTCCTGTAAGACCTTGGACCTGAGTAGGTCCTTAAACTGCTCCCCCGTTAATGAAGGGACCTCCTTGGGAGTCTTCCCCCACGCCTAACCGGCTGCCTTCATTTCCCTGTAAGGCATCTAGGATGTTTTACCTGGCAGCCTCATCGCGGGGATCGTGGCGCAGGGGAGGTGTAGGTTAACACCGTTAGGTCCCCCAGAGGTTTATCATTACCCCATTTTACGTTTGGGGTTGACTTCGATAAACGTAACCGTTTAAAGTCATGCTAAGGACCAAAATGACCGATGCCTTTATTCCAAACGAAATAAAGACTTTTGATTGATTTTTTGTGGTCTTCCAAGGAGTCTCTAGAAATTTCCAAACTTGTTAGAAAGTCTTGGACGCCTCCACTTTGCTAATGCAGAACGTTAGGTGGGAAATAGACAATTACGTTTGACTTTAAAGTGAGCTGGCCAAGTATTTTAGGTATTGGCACTCACTTGCCTCGTTCAGATCCAAAACCTCACCTCACCTCATTTCTTAGCTTGGCCACCCCACACCAACCTTTATTTCTCTTAAGTTGAGAGAGATTTCTGGAAGTAGTGAGCTTCCTAACTATGGCAATCTCAGCGGCTAGATTGATTAGTGATGTTGCACCAGCATCACGAGGCAAGTACGATGTGTTCCTGAATTTCAGAGGAAAAGACACTCGTTATGGATTCACAGACTTCCTTTATCACCACATGAAAGAAGTCGGAGTCCACGTGTTTAGGGATGAAGAAGAACTCTCCATGGGTGAAGTGATTGGCGAGGAACTTCAACAAGCTATCAAAAATGCCGTCATCTACATACCTATTTTCTCTCAAACTTATGCTTCTAGCAAATGGTGCCTCCGCGAGCTGGCTCTCATGGTAGATAATGTGTCTAAGTCGAAGAAAAAACGTATTTTTCCCATTTTTTTGCACGTGGAACCTGATGATGTTAAACTTAAGAAACCACTCTATGAAGCTGATTTCAAGAAACATGAGGAGGACTTTCGTAATGAAGTCGAGACATGGAAAGGAGCTCTTAGGAAGGTAGATGAACTCAAGGGATGGGTTGTGAAAAAGGACGAAAGGTAATCCTCTTTAATGTTCCCTGACTCTTTCATCTTTTTTTTTTTTCCGTATTAGGGGATTCGACGTTACCCTGTTAGATGATTTCTTTTTCCTTTTTCTTAACGGACAATACTGAAAACAGCCTCCGATTGCTGCTCTCATTCAACTTTACATCCTCTGCTTTTAACGTCTTCCCCAAAATTTTCCCCTACGATGTCAGTAACTTCAATGCTTTTAACATATTCCTCTTAGCCATTTTTCCCCTTCCTGTCTTGTAAGGCTACGAAATATTCAAGAGCACCAGTTTGCATTTGCTATTTGGGATGATTACCAAAATCAACTTCAGATTTTGCACCCATATTGATCTGCATACTCAGTTGCTTCGACCCAAAAAATAGATTTTTCCCTTGTGACAAGAACATCAGTTTTCATTTTCATCAACAGGGAAGAAACAAACGAAATTAGAGATGGCATCTGATGCCAACTTTAATTATACGCATTTTTGAGTGCGACTTAAGAAACACCAATTACACGAGGGAAGTAAGATTTAGAGAAAAAAGTTCATGTATAAATATTCAATAGAAGCGAGAGCATCCTGCGAACATGTAAAAGAATGATTGGGCCGTCATCTAGGGCCTCAAGCTCTAAAGAGCTCGCAGGAGGTCCAATCAAGGCCGGGCAACCTCAATATGGACAGGGCCAGAGGTGACGACCATAACTGACCTCTGATCTGAGGTCGGCGACGGCACGTAGGCTTTCGAGTGGTGTGGCCCCGTGTGCACAGAGAGAGAGAGAGAGAGAAGGGACACATGGTGTAGGGGGTACTGAATTTCGCGCCAGTTCAAGCAGCGAACCAATTTACAGCGGCCAAGGACGGGCGGCTGAAAGTCGATGGTCACAAGTCAAGGAGAGTGGTGAGGGTCCTTTTGATAAGAAAGTTAGGGCAACAGATGCAATTTTCAAAAGAACATGTAAAAATTGGGGATCCAATTTGCATATTGTGAAATATATAGATGCAAGTTGATGTGTGTGGAAAACAGTTTTAGGGATTTACTATTATTTCCCCTTTCACCTTTCTTAGGGATTGTATCAGGCAAACTAAAAAGCCTTGAAATAATAATCAGCCTTATAATCTAATCCAGAGTAAAAAAGGTGGAAATGAAGACTGGGCCACATGGCTCATTAGCTTATCATCACTCATCAACAACAACACACAGTTTAGCTGTCAATTGATAAATTTAAATATAACAAACGGTCAACACCTAGTATGTATTATTATAGCATTGTGGGCGGCCCATTACCTTCACCAATGTAAATGAGCTGTTTTTGCACAATTTAGAGTTGTCAATCTCTTATGCTTTTGGGTTATGTAGTCAAATGTGACCACCACGTCGCTTGAGAATCTTGGTTTTTTAACCAAAAGATGGAGTTTTTGGAGAGCAAATTGACATGGCCTCTCCATTTTGTTTTTTATGTGGACAAGGAAGTCCACCGTAGATGGGTAAATTCTGAAACAATGACTTATCCTACTAAGTCAATGAAACCAGGAAAGGCACGTGCCAAAATCCAGATTGGTGGCCCAAACATAGAAATGCATTCACTTAATGGTCTGGGGAATCAAATCGGTGATGTGCGCCTAATGCACACACAGATTCATTCTTTAAGCACCACATTAAGCTCATTAAGCTCATGGGAGTCTGACTCCTCGGTTGAGACACGGCTCTTTAAATGCCTTATACTTGATATAATCAAATTCATAGCAGACATACATGCAAAAGTTAAGCAATACAACTTATTAAAACTATACGGCGCTGAGAAATAGTTACATGAATCGGGATTATGTTTTTCTTTTCCAAAATGTAGGTGCTTAATGGATTATGTTGCATCTGTCTACATTATCTCGGATCATGATTCTCCTATTACGAGTGCTTTCAGGCTGAGCTATAAATGCCGAAATTTTGCTTATGCACGATATAATAGTCACTTAGTAACTTTGCCATCGTGTAAACCAATACTACAGTCTTCAGGAATTTCTCTCATCATATATGAAAAATGTATTATGCGACTTCTACTAAATTAGCATATACTGAATTTTCAGAGTACTTCAATATTGTTATTGATGTGCTTCAATCTTTTCAAGTTAAGATTCTGACAAACCCATGGGTGATGCATGGGTATGTAATTAATCTAGTCAGCTAATGAAAGCATTTTTATACATGGCAGCCAAGCAAATATTGTCAAATTGGTTGTTGAAAAGGTTTTGGCGGAGCTGAGGATAAAACAAAAATCAGTGCCTGAACATTTGGTTGGATACGATGGTCAGGTAAATGACTTGATGGAATTATTAGATGTCAAACAATTTGATGTGCGGCTCATTGAAATTTACGGAATGGGCGGTATGGGTAAAACAACTATTGCCAAGGTTGTCTTCAATAAACTATGTTCCCACTTTGGAAAGTATTGTAGCTTCCTTGAGGACGTTCAAGAAAGGTCTACCAAGAAGGGCATAGTCCACTTGCAGAAGAAATTACTATCTGACATTGGTGGTTCTGGATCTATAGAGAAAATTAGTGATAGTGAAGAAGGAATGAGGAGGATTGGAATGGCACTTAGCAATAATAAGGTCCTTGTGGTTCTAGATGATGTTGATGAGAAAGTGCCTATTAAGTATCTTATAGGAAATTCCAATTTACATAAAGGATCTAGGATAATCATTACAACAAGAGATAGAGATATTCTTGGAATTGGGGAATTCAGAGATATTCTACAAGTTGGGGGATTCAAAAATAATGTTAAAAAATACGAGATGCAAAAGATGGATAATGCTCTTGCACTTCAGCTTTTTTGTCGGCATGCCTTTGATGGAGACTTTCCTTCGAATGATTATCGTGAACGTTCACGTGAAATTGTATCACTTATGGAAGGGCTTCCTTTGGCAATTGAACTGGTAGGTTCATTACTTAAGGGGAGAAATGAAGATTTTTGGAATAATATGTTGGTCAAGTTAAGGGAAGAACCTATGAAAAAGATTCTAGATAAGTTGAAAATTAGCTATGATGACCTAGAAAATGATCAAAAACAAATTTTTCTCGATATAGCATGCTTCCTTTTCAATGAGAAGAAGACTGATGCAACTTACATATGGGACGATTTTTTTCCTGCAATAGGAATTGATGTTCTTACCAAGAGGTGCTTGGTAAAAATATTGGATAACAATAAGTTTTGGATGCATAAACAACTAATAAAGTTGGGAAAACATATTGTCCGTCAAGAAAGTCCAACCAACCCAGGAGAGCGGAGTAGGTCGTGGGTTGCAGATGAGGCCCTCAGAATCATAAGAAGCCAACAGGTGAGTAAGAAATGTCCCATTATTAAATAAAAGTTGTATATCATGGAATTAAGGATTCTCTTTTTGTTTATGATCTTTATCATTTTTGTTCTGCCCATTCGAGTTGTAAAACATAATTGTTAAAAGTTGACAAACTTCTTTACATCATTGCAAAATTTCACTTGCAGAGGAAGGACAAGGTTCAAGGGATTAGCATAGATGGACTGAATTACTCCATAGAGATTAAAAATGAAGAGTTTGAAAGGTTAGAAAACCTAAGACTCCTTAACTTAGGCAATGGAACTTATGCCGCGGACTTTGCAAAGTGTTGTTCAAAGTTGAGATGGATTTCTTGGCATTCTCCTTGTCGAGATTTGAGGGGAGACAATATGTATTTCAATAAACTTGTTGTTTTTAAACTTCATAATACTAGCTTCAAGGATGATGCAAAAGCATGGGACATAATCAAGGTAAATTACATGCTTTAATTCTAGTATGATAGTCATAGTGTATACAATGCATAGTTCTCACACTTGACATGCCATCCATTTTTGCAGATGGCATGGAATTTGAAAGTTCTATCTCTTACTCAATGTGGTGGGATAACAACAATCCCGGACCTCTCTAAATGCTCGAGTTTAAAGAGGTTGACTCTTGCACATTGCGACAGGCTCAAGAGAATTGATAACTTCATTACAAATCTAAAATCATTGATTGAGTTAGAGATTGAATGGTGCGAGGGTCTTACATATTTGCCAGAAAATGTGGGGGAACTAGTAAAGCTTGAGCGCTTCTCATTGAGGGGATGTTCTGGATTGAGAGAACTTCCATGCTCACTTGGAAATTTAACTTCATTGATAGAGTTAGACTTATCAAAAACAAGCATTGCCAAACTTCCAAACTCCATGAATGGACTACTGAAACTTGAATCTTTTCTTTTGACAGACAAGACCATGATAGAATTTCGCAAATTCATTACAAACTTAAGATCATTACGTGTATTAAGTTTACCGAAAAATGGATCATATTCTCCGGAGCATCATGTTTGGCAGTTACCTAGTGACATCAACATGTTGGAAATTCTTGAAGAGTTGGGTCTCTTGGGGGGTGATGAAATGACAGATGAAACTCCCGTTGGAATTGTAGATTTATCATGTTTTAGAATCCTAAATTTAACTAGCACCCAAATTTGTGAAATTCCGAGAAACATCGATGTGCTTCATTACCTCCAAATTCTAAACTTAAGAAATTGTCATGAGATTCAAGAGTTGTCGGAGCTTCCCACAAGGACAATCAACATGCTTCATCAACATGCTTCATCAACTCCAGTCGGCTTCTTTGTCTCAACTAGACCTAAAAACCGATGGAAAGCTTTCGTCCTCTCTACTGAGATTGGATTTACTATGCTCTAGCTTCAAGTGGGCAGATTTATTTCCCTCCAGCTTGATATTGAGAAATTTGATGACTTTAGAGTTCTATTATGTTGAAATGGAAGACATTCCACTCGATAGACTTCCAGGATTGGAGAGCTTGACTGTTGACGGTTGTGAACTGCTTAAGAGATTAACCTTTTCTTCGGAGAACCTACGGCATGCTCACGTGTCATCTTGTCCAGATCTAGTTGATATATCTTTTTCTCTTTTGGAAAAATTGGAGTCCTTCTTCGTTTTCGGGTGCAGATCTCTGGGAACAATAAATCAGTTAGGTTGCGTGAAAAACCTGGAGAAATTGGAAATCCAACAGTGTAATGGACTTACGGATGTTTGGGGCCTAGAGCATCTAGAGTCTTTGAAGTCGTTGGAGGTCACACAGTGCCCGTCATTGAGAAGGTTGATTGATGCCTTCTCCCCAAATATGCCAAATGATTGCCTCGTCAAAATTCAAGCGTGTGGAGATTTTTTCAAAGATTCTACTCCGAGTGACCCACTCGGGATGCCTTTGTTGCGTTATGTACAGGAGATTATTCTGGATTCATCAAACTTTGAATCCAAGTCAGACAAGGTGCGGCATCTTCTTCATTAATATACAGTAGACGTGTGAAAATTGATTTGTTCTAATTTTTGTTTGATGCTATAATTTGGTAAAACAACACAAATTGTAAAAATTTGAACATTACTCTGAAATTTATGTGGACAAAAATATTATTTTTATCCAACAACAAAAAACTATCAAACAGATCTTTAAATAATTTCAAATACATTAGTGCTCTTTTGACATGTTCTTTGTAATTCAAAATGTTGTTTGGAATAAATTAAGTAAATACACCTATAAACTGTAATTTTTAAGTTTATTTTTTGCTATATAACTGAGTGTTGGATACTAAGTAATATGATATGTGTTTATTGTGATGTCCCAATGTTATTAGCAATAATTGCCCTCATGAACTTTGACACTATTGCACAATAGTCCACAAACTTTGTAAAATTAGACATTACCCCCTTCCCCCACCCAAAAAAGCTTTGATTTACTGTTGCATCCATTAATGTTTCAATCTGCATAACAGTTAAGTGTTACTTAAAATGGACTGACTCACTTTTCTTGATCAAATTTTCTTAACTAATTTGATCAACCGTGCTTCATTTTATATTTTCTTAACTTCATAAACTATGGAATAGATGCTATTGTGTTCTATATGAATTAGTACATTTTCAGTTAACTTGTAACGGTCATACAAACGGAAAAAGTAATGGCTGAAACAAAAATGACAGCCTACATAGTAATCTTTAATTTTTCAAAGGTTGCGTGCTATCATGCAGAAGTGCCTAAGTTTAGGAGGGTCATATGCCTAAGTTTAGGAGGGTCATATGATATTTTCAAAGTACGGAGCTATTGTGCATATAACGAACTTGTTTGGTTCAGAACTTTCATTAGATGTCATTAACCATTACTTTCAGCAATGGATGACCTGAGATATTCTGTTAAGCATTCCAAAGTCTTCAAAGAGCAAGACATAGTTACTTAAGATTCTTTACGAAAAGCAAAAGAAAATTCTAAATGAACAGTTAAAATGAATGTGGAATCCGAAGTTTTGTATTTTGTTAGTATCTAAATGAAACAATACTTAAAATGAACATGAGTGGAATATGAATATGTAATCTCGTGCGAGTAAAGGAAGGAATAAAATTTGAAAGAAAATCTTATATGTTAGAGGGAGCTTTGCTTCCTTTTTTGGCCAAATATCCTCCTTTCTATAGCCACATCTACATCGGCCCTTTAAAGGTTGCCATTTTTTGTTGCACCGTAATTACGTTGCACTCCCTCTCTCTCTCGCTCACTCACTCTGTCTCGTTCTCTTTGCAGACAAAGACTGAAGGCAGGAAAAAGGCCACACCTTGGTGGAAAAAAATTAGGGTTTTCAGGACGAGCAAAGAATCTTACACCAAGAAAAAGGATAATGAAAAGAAAAAGGAAAAGGTGAATGATTAGTTGAGACGATTGAGAGCTGATTTTCTTGTTTCTTCACTTAGGTTACTCATTTTATTGCCTTACATCAGTCACTTATCTCAACTTCCTTTTTGGTGTTGGATATTCTTTCCTCCCTCTCTTGAGATTCCAATTTTTTGTTGGATAGTTTTGGTTCTTTAATATTGCAGTGAACTCATTTAATCATACTATAATTATTAATTCATTAAAATTGCTTTCACAGATAAGATATTAGATAATATATTACACATTAGAGATTTCAAAAACGTTATTTTTTTTTGCAACAGGAATAATCAATGCACAAATTTAATATTATACACATAATAATAGTAATTATGGATTATTTGATCCAATTATTGCATTAATGAGCTGTTGAGAAATTAATGTCAAATGATTTGATCACCGCCATACAAAAGAAGAAAACAATAACTCATTAGATTCCTGTCACGTGTTGCCATACCCATAAATGAATGGTCGACAAGGGGTAGCTGATTCGTGGTCTATACGTTTGATATTATGATGATCCATCTCGTATGAACTTGTTGTTGGTCTCTCGAGTAAAATATCATTAGAATGTTTATTTTGCCTCGTTTCTTTAATAATTCCACTAGTCTACTTGTAGATTAAGCAATAACTATGTTACACAATAATTTGTGATTTTGCCAATGCATGCATATATAGTGGGCTGGACTAGTTTTCTATTATTGGCCACTAGTAGATCTTTTTGGTTGGAACCATAGCAAATTGCCACCACACTGGATTCACTTCTTTTCATAGTACATGACTATTTCAAAGTAAATTAAAAGCACATATTGCTTGAGAAGAGTCATATACTATGTCAGGATGTAACTTTTATACGAGTGAACATATTATTTCCCTGAAAAGTGCAACGTACGATGAAAAGAGACACTAATCGATTTTGAGGTATATTACTTTAGATTAAGAAAGAACACAAAAACATACAAACTTTCGTAAACTTCTTTGAAACAATGTGTCCCATGGTTATGGATTTTTTATTCGAAAAGTAGAAAAAAACTCTTTTTAGTTCCAAAATGCAAGACGACTATTAGTATTATAATGAAAATAAACAGTTTAAATTAAAAAGATAGTAGTAGATGAAGTACGATACAATTATCCAAAAATAATAGATTAATGTAATTAAGGTGAAAATAAGATGGAGGAAATTCACCGAAATAATAACATAAATAATAGAAAGAGAAACAAAACCGGATGTGGATTTAGAACAACAAGACTTTGCTATTCCCAAGATGTTCGATGCCCTTTTTGCTGCGTGCCAACAGTCTGTATGAGGGAAATAGATTCCTCGTAAATCTTGCAGCATAAAGTATCAGGACAGTAGCCAATTTTTCAAAATTGCTTAGCAAGCATAGCTCTGTTAAAGCTCAACAGACCTTCCAACCCCATTCTCCCTTCCTTTTTCTGCCTTACCAGTACCTCCCTCCAGGATATTCCAGTTCTTAAGAGTTTTTAGACCAAAAAGATGTGATTTTTCCCCTCAATTGCCCTGCAAATAGAGGCTGACATTTGAAGTATTACTTAACTGTACCACCTTAACTTCAGCTTTTTCGTTGTTAGCAGGATAAACTTTGCTAGATATAAAGTGATCTTGGGAGCAACACTTGTTAAAATGTGGTTAAAGCCTTATTTGAAGTACGTAGACTTGGTAGAATATGTGTACCATTAAGAATAAGCCAAGCTAAATGTTAGCATTATAATATTCGAGAGAGAAGCCTTCAAAAAAATTTTACCGACCCATTTTTGAGCAATTATAGACATGTGAAGAAAATTTTCCATAAACGACATAATCTATGCTTGATTTGATGGTTAGTGAGAACGTGAGTACTTAGTATCCTCAAATCAAAAGGGAAAAAACTGTTACTGGAAAGTTTTATTTACTCTGATAACTGGACATCTTCCGAGTACTTGACTCTAAATTTGTCTCTAACTAATGAAAAATCTGTACCTCATTGGATTTCGGGTAAATATGCAAAAAGTTTTGGTATGTATCCTGTACATATGTTTTTTGGCTCTCACATTGAAGTTGTTACATCACAGATGGAACTTTCCTTCACAATCAGATTCCACCTTGGAGTAAAGGAGTCCAGCGAGCAGCTTGAGTTTGTTGGTGGAATTACGGAGGAAAACAAAGATGTCACCCCTGATTCAGTGACATATAAAGGATTGATTGCTAACGTGAAAGGATTCGGCTTTTGCTTGAAGAGAATGTGGTACAAGACTCCTGGTGAATTCAACAATTTGCTCATAGAGATCAAGAGTGATGAGCAAGTGAAGGGAATGGTGCAACTAGCATGTAAACAAGGATTGATTCATTTGTACGTTGAGGGAGGGGTTGACAGTGAGGGAGAATATAATGACCGGATTAGGGAAATGTTTGGAGAGGAATGGAGAACGAACACTGATGTGTATCCCCATGAGGGTGGGGCTGAGTGAAGACTCGGACTCTGCATATAATTTCCAGGCAGAGTCGCCCACTGCTGAATGTTTTGAGGCCATGGAAAATCGGAGGCAAATGAGGGATGGAAGGATTGGGCACCGTGGCGATGTTGATGGAGGGAAAACTGTGAGTTTGGAATATTGGAAGAAGGATAAGGATGAGATTGGAAAACCTGTCAACCAAAATGATGTTGTCTCATCCAGCTGCCAGAGGGGCAAAGGAGTTGAACATTATGAGAGATCATGGAAAGCTACAACTGAAGTTGAGGATCAAAGAGACCTTTCTTGTGTAAGTACCAAAGATTTGCATCATCTTAATTGTGCAGTCCTTAAACTTATGTTGAATTTCAACTTGGTCCAGGTGAAGGATAGAACTGTGGAGACTGAACGGGTGCCTGCACAAACAGGCAGAGGAAGTGGGAACAGATGTGCTTCAAACCCAGGAAAGGATCCTGAAGAAAGAGGCAGAGCAAGGGGTATTGCTTCAACTTCAAGAAATAGCCTTCCAGATCAGGTGGGGTTGCAGCTTCCACTTCAGGAACAGACCCAACATCAAATTGAGATCAAGAAGGGGCAGAGATTCAACTTCAAGAAAGGGCACAACTTTGATCAGGAAGGGGCGCGACTTTGAGCTTTGGAAGGGCAATAGGTTCGAGTTCAAGATGGGGCACAACTAAAATGGGCGTAATTTTGAGATAAAGGATGGACAAAGGTTTGAGCTTGGGCAAGGCTGAGCCTCAAACATCAAGCTATTTATAAGAACAATAAGGCAAACGTGAACGAGCACTAAAGCAAGTGGAAGATCGAAGGTAATATGACATACTTAGTAGATGTGTTCTTCAGTGTCCTACCGACATTTATCCTTGTGTGCCTATGTCACAGGCAACGTAACCCTACATTTTTATCAAGGAGACTCAAAACCAACAAGTTGTGATTGAACGTGGCTCATCTGTCTCCTTCCATGAGCCAATCTGTTATCTCATTTCTGTTATAAGTGTTTCTGGTTCTTCTTTTCTGCCCTCTTCCCTAGTTTTATTTACGTTCTCTCAAGTTGTTTACCTAATAACTGCAATAATATCTTGTTCTATTACTGCATTCATTTCTTCTAAAGTGGCAGGTTTACTCCATTCTTCTTCCTTGCCCCTCACCTTTTATGTCATGCTGTAGTGTTCTCTCCCGATTTAAATTCTACCACCGGTGGATAATTGCTCTTTTGGGTATTCCTTATGCCATGATATAAGTTGTATATCTCCTTGTTTTACTCTATGTTGAAACCAATCGAAGAATTTCAGATTTACTTTCTTTTTGTTTCTTAATGCATATCATTGTCCTAGAAGAACCTTTCTTTCGGTTGAAGTATATATTTCTGCAAATTATTTTCTTTTTGCCTTATTTTCTTCTGAAAAGAAATCTTCTTTTGAGATTATGTGATCTATTTTAAAGGAAGCATTAATAAGTTTATTTGGTAATCCGAAAACATGAGAGAGCTTGGTCTTGGTTACCCTACATTTGCTAGGATGAATATTCGTAGACTCTTTTTCTAGCAATATAGGATCAATCCTATAAGTAGGATATTGCTCGGTCTTCTGCTTCTCTAATTCAACTGCAAACTATTCTCTCATGCTCTGTTTCTGGGATAAGTGAGCACGATGACTTAGAAGGTACTTTATATGCAATCCTCGTAGGAATTTTTCCTTCATTTAATTCTCCAATGTTCAATTTCACCAATCCACTCTCTTTAAACTTGATTTCTATTTTTCCGTCTTCATTTTCAATGACCTTTTCAACTTCTTGATTTTGTATAGGCCTTTGAACTTTTTTTGATAGGAAAATTCACTTTCTTTAAATTATAATTTCATTCCATCTAATTGTTTTTTGCAGTACTACGTTTGTAATCTCCGTATTTGCACATAGCATAGCAAAATCTTTTCCCCAATATCTAAATCTAACTTATGTGCTCTTGACCAATTGTTGCTGAAATGACCTTCGTAATATATTCTATGGGTAATGACATCCGCAAGAATGTGAACTTTTGCTCTTTTTATAATAAAGTATCTAAACTTTTTTTATTCAATCAAGTATAACTTTTCAAATTTGGCTCAGTGTGAAGCCTTGTAAATTGCCATGTCATGTGATTTTACTAATGTGGCTTACTTACTCGGTTTTGAGGTTCTTTCACTTAATAAAAATTGTCATCTCCATTTAGGTGTTTGGTGATGAGGGAAAAGAGAGTGCTAACTTGGAGCTTTAGCCATTCCATTTGTCTCTACTAACGTGACATCATCTTAAAAAACCACTAAATATCATCCAATATGGGACCATAAAACTTGCCTTCATCAATTTTGTTTGTCATTGTCATCCAATGTTTTAGGCCAACTTTACTAATTTTTCTCCATAGCTGATGAGACTTTCTATATGGAAATGGACTCAAGAATCGTACAGTGGCCAATGCTATCACATGGATCTGGCTAGGACCTTGTAAATGCAAATTTTTTATCTGTCAAACTGAAGAGAAGTATTAGATGAGTTGTCAATTCGGTGCTCTATATTTGATTGAAGTTCTTTTCTTACGAAATCTTTTGTAGGTGCATAGGTTCAATCAGATGAATCTTAAGCTTTTGTTTGTAGGACGGAAGATTCATGCATTTGCTACGTCAGAGAAACCGTCTTAATGATCAGCATCTAGAGCATCTCATCGTCTAGTTTATGCATCGAAAAATTTCTAGTTTAATTTCAGGCCTCCAGTGCAATTGAACAATCAAGTCTGGGTAATCCTGCATCTGGTTTTTAACTTCTTTCCCCAGAAATAAGAGTTATTTGTGTTGCACAAGCTTTGCATCCAATAATTTTGTAGTCTCTGTGACACTAGCAGTGTGAAACAAATCAGTTCATCTTGTATTTTTTATCATGTTGATCATTGATTTGCAACCTCTGGTAGTGAGTTTCCTTGAGACCAGAAGACATCTATGTATTTAATGTGAAGTTTTTCAAAGGCAAAACCAGTAAAATCCTTACAGGTTTATGTTCAAATTGTTAATCATACATGAATCTCTTTGTCCAAGTGATCAACCTGAAAACCAGCAATTCTGGAGATATTTGAATCTGCATAACCTTCTAAAATCTCATGTTGGGAAGTGCTCTCTCATTTTTTGAAGGTGAATGAGTTCTCTCTTAATTGAGACAGCTACCAATCAGTTCCAGGCTTAAGCGACAATATTGTCCGAATAAAGCTAAAGTTCGTTGTTATTGACAATGATTCATAACTCATTCCAAGACAGGAATGATGAAACCCTGGCAATTACCAGAGCATCTGATTGCGGTCCATGGTACAATGAGAAGGTCAACCGGGGATTAGACTGATCGGTTCGTCATTTTTTTCCATGATTGACCTGTTCAGATGATCACATCAGGAAGCCACCGAAACCGAAAGAAACCACGATTTTCTTTTTTTTTCCTTGACGACAGGGTGTTGTTTCTGTTACTAGTATATCTTCTCGTCCAACGCCGAAAACACCATCAAAATAGGTCTAATGGATTCTTATGGCTGCGACGTGTGCCGATCTGGGACATAATTCCTATGTATGTACACCATTAATTGCGACTTAGGTGTTCCCAGGGACACGGGAGGACTTGAATTATGGCTTAAGACTCGGCGTTCACAAATATAAGGATCGGCAACAACCAAATCAAGACATCATAAATCAATCCAATTCTGAATAGTATTAGAACAGGTGAGATGTGTGATGCAGTGGAAAGGAACAGAGCATAAATTGCACTCCGCAACATGGGTAAAACTTGGAAACACGCATGAATGTACAACGTGCTCGAAGCACACACAAAGATGATCTCCCAAACACCATTTTCAAATTTCAATGCATCTTTCTTCCCTGAAATCAGACTAGAAAAAAACTCTCTTATTCTTTTGAGAAAGATTCTCCCGCTAACTTCACCATCGAAGGGTGCCTATCAGTGTCGAGGGGAATTTTAACTCATTATTAGCGTGAAACTAGATCGCAGCACGCAGCCTATCTATCTCAACTAATCCTGTGCGTCAACAATTTATATTAATTCAATAAAATAATACCTTCAAAATGATATCTTGCTATCTTAAAAATTTAATTTATCACGAAAAAGGCTGATTTGTGGAAAGTGATTGTATTCTAGTTGGCAAAGATAAGACAATATAAATGTTTAATTTCTTATTTTCCTTCCCTCTATCTCCTTGATGTCAAATACTAGATTATGAGGTCATTTATCTTGATATCAAAAGAGTCCACATTATTTTGAGGGATATGTTCACCGAAAGTTTTAAAATTTGTCACCCAAGTGCAATTGAGTCATAAAAATTTACAAAAATATAATCAAATCCTAAAACTTGTTAAATTGGTAAAATCAAGTCCTTTGGTTAACTTCGTCAATTTAAACTAACAGAAAATACTAACATGGCTTCTTTTAAATATTTTCTCTCTCCTACATGGCGATAACATGACTAAAACATGGAATACAAAGCTAAAATGACATAGTTTTGGATTAAATTCTAATTTTTTAACCAAAATCTTAAGTAAATAAATTAAATATATTTAAAAAAACATGCACAAAAAAAAAAAAAAAAAAAAAAAAGGGGGCAAGGGCAAGGGCCTACTTTGCCCTTGTCATTGTCGCCCCCGATCACTGGAAAGGGTTGGCAAGGGTTTGATAAGGGCTGACGGGGTCACCAAGGCCTTGACCAAGGCCGGTGACCCTCGCCAATTGCAAGTGAGGGCCTAGCAACCCTTGCCCAGATTTGGATGGAGAGCCACAACGCTTACCGAGCCCCCGCCAGCCTTTCCGGCGATGGGGTGATGGTGGCAAGGGTCCTTTTCCTTTAGCTTTCTTTTTTTCCTGTCCTTTTTTTTTATAAAAACTTTTTATTTAATTAATATTTTGGTTAAATAAATTAAAATTTAGTCCACGTCATCGCCACATTAGGAGAAAAAATATTTAAAAAGTCACATCGGCATTTTCCATTAATCTAAATGGACAAGATTAATGGAAGATTAATTGAATGACTCGATTGTATCAATTTAATAATTTGGTCAATTGCACTATCATGACAAGTTTTAGAATTTTTAGTAAACATATCCCTTATTTTCTATCAACTTGTTGAAAAGTCTGGGGCTCTACAGGATAACAACTCCACATGTTCCTTTGTGTGCGTGGGTTGGGGGAGGGGGCGAGAGAGAGAGAGGAACCGAATATACAAGTTTTGCTTCTCGAAAGAGAAACATAACCCTTTTACCATTCCATTCTTCTTTTTTTCCTAAGACTGCTAAGAAGATACATACATAAGAACTACTGTTTCACTTTCCACAAACAAAATGAGACAAAGTCAATGAAAATTCCTGTAACAATGCAATTTCTTATTAGGGAAAAAAAAGGAAATGTGTTCACTAAAAATGCCAAAAGAGATGGAAATATGATGAAAACACCCAATGACAATCAAGCAAAGAAAGCCACGACAAACTTTGAATTGAACGAAATGAGGGGTTATATATTGGTTTTTCCAAACTCCAAGTAGGGTTTCCTCCTGACTTTGTCCATCGAATGATGGCTTGCATTTGGTCCCCCAAATATTCTATCTCCCTTAATGGTGAGCTCCACGGCTTCTTTTCAAGCGGACAAGGGATTCGACAGGGTGACCCTATGTCCCCCTATTTATTCACTCTTGTTATGGAAGTTTTTACTGGGATTCTCAACACCCAAACTGGCAAGCTGGGTTTTGATTTCTTCTAGAGGTGTAAAGCAACCAGGCTCTCTCACCTCTTCTTTGCAGATGATGTTCTATTATTCTCGGAAGCTAATATGACATCTTTGCGGCTTCTTTTGAATGGAATTCATTCCTTTGCTAGCTGGTGCGGGCTCAATCCTAACCTCAACAAAAGTGAAATCTTTCTTTCGGGTGGCCACGATTCTCTAAGGAATGCTCTGGTACGTACCTCTGGATTTCAGCTGGGCTCTCTCCCTTTTAGGTACCTTGGTGTACCTATTATTTCTTCCAGATTGGGCAAGGAGGCTTGTGTTTCCCTAGTGAATACTATTACTTCTCGTCTTCAATCTTGGACAAACCAGTTTCTTTCTTTAGCGGGCATATTGCAGCTAATCAAATCTGTCCTTCATTCTATCCAGGTTTATTGGTCTAGTGTATTTATCCTTCCCGCCTCAGTCACTAACCGAATTGAATAGATTTTCCGGCAATTTCTTTGGAGAGGCCCGAGCTTAGGGTCTGGGGGCGCAAAGGTGGCATGGGTGGATATCTGTTTACCTAAGGAGGAAGGTGGTTTGGGTATTAGATCCCTTCGGGTGAGCAATATTGCTGTCATGCTCAAGCACCTATGGCTCCTTTTCACCGATAAGGAGTCGCTTTGGTCTAAATGGATTCATTCTATCTTCTTAAATCGCAAAAATTTCTGGATTGTCCCAAGACCTACCTATTGCTCTTGGGCTTGGAAGAAGTTGCTTGGCCTCTATGACTTGATCCAACATCATTTTAAATGGCGCGCTGGTAATGTGCTATCTGTCTCTTTCTGGTTTGATCACTGGCACCCTCGTGGTCCGCTCTACAAGCTATTCTCTGACCGTGAAATCTACTGCTCTAGTATATCAAGGCTTGCTACGGTAGCTCTTTTGCTTTGGCTTGCCTTTCCCTATCTTCTCATTTGCGACCTCTATAAGGAATTGGGATGATCCCCTTCCAAACCTCAATGAGGCCAATGACCGTCTTCTATGGCTTGGTCATTCTTCAGGAGTGTTTTCTACTGCCTCAGCTTGGTGCCTTCTAAGGCCGAGGGATGTTGTGGTCCCCTGGTCGAGATTTATATGGAATCCCTCCTTCCCTCCTCGATATCAAACCCATTTATGGTTAATCTCCCGCAATCGACTGCCAAGCCAGGTATTGTTATTAGCTCACGAGAGAATCCCTAATGTTTCTTTTGCCTTCTGCTCTTCTATACCAGACTCGATTGATCACATTTTCTTTGGATGTTCTATCACTAATCACCTTGCATCCTTTTGGGCGGCTAAGTGTAACTTACCTTGGAGGAATCATGCTTGGAATGACAATCTTTTATGGGTTATTGAACACCTTTTTGATGCATCCTTCCACCAATCCTTGGCTCGCTTTGCCTTTGGTGCCTTATGTTATCTCATTTGGAAAGTAAGAAATAACATTATCTTCCGCAATGAAAAATTATACCTCCCGGCTTTAAAGGACCTCCTTCGTAAAGCTGTCAATGATAGGGCTTTATCATTCCCCAAGGTCCCGGACAACCCCCATAATAGAAGACTACAACTTAGTTGGGGCATCCCTTCCTCCATCTTTGATTGATTTTGCTTACTATTGGCGCCCCCTCTTTTTCTTCCTCGGCGATGGTTGGTGAAGCTATCCTTTGCTACATTGCTGCCCATCTCGCGATTCTTGGTTGATACTTCTAATGGATCTCTCCCGAATCTATCCTAATGTTGCGGCTTGGGTTCCCATCTTGGTGTCTCTCCTATTCTTCTCCTCTTTGTGTCTTTTCCTTGTGCGGGCCATAGTGTTGCGTGCTCTTTGCCCTTGGCCGCTGTTTTAGCCTTCTTTTGCTGCTGCTTTTATTTGCAATGTATCTCTCTTGCAGCTCTTCCCTCCCCTTTTCTCCCCTTGGCCCCGGCCCCCTTCCACTCGTTTGGATTTTCTGTCCTTCGAGTGTGGTAGGTGCCGGTCCCTCCCTTTCTGTACAACCGTATAGCTTTTTTTGTGCAAAAGTCTATATACCTATTACCTTTTACTAAAAAAAAAAAAACTACTTCGCATGTGTTGGTCTACAAATCATCCAACCCTTAATTAATTAGCCAATGCTTAAGATTTATGTGCTTATCTTTTTGTTTCACTCTATCAATATTTTGTCTTTAATGTGTGTGTGCGTGTGTGTGTGTGTTTTTTTTTTAAATTTTTTTTATCTCTCTCTAATGATTGTTTCTCTTTTTGTATTGAGAGAAGCCAACAATTTCACAAATAACTTGGCAGATAGCCAATTGTCGTATTTTCCCCCAGATCCTTCAGGTTCCATTTCTTAATTGCACCTACATGGGCAAGAGCATCTCGCCACGCCTTCACTTCATGTGGAAATTGCTCTAGTGCTTAGACACGCAATTATGTATAGCCTAAGCTTAACATTGTCAAGTATCACACTAAAACATGTGAGAAGGATACTTTTGTTCCCTTTTGATCTTGACGTGTTGTGCACTATAACATGAACATACGGGCAATATTTGCATAAAAAGGTAGCAACTAACATTTAGTTCAACATGGAAAAAAATCATATATTTTTCCAAAAGAGAATAAAAGATTCCACTTTTATAAAGGATTGAAATGGACTCGTCACTTGTCGCCCACGAGCACATGCAAGGGAAAGAGAGGAAGGGAGGGAGGGATGGGCGGTCGATTGAACCTAGTGAGGGATGGTGGTGGCGATCATCATGGCTTCAACAATGGGTTGGTGTCACTGGAGGGTAGCCGAAAAAACACTATGTTTCTGAAGGGGAAAGACTTGTTAATAGTGTTTAGTAGGTTTGCGACGACAATGACTTATGGTCAAGAGAACTTACTATCTCTATCAAATTATATTTTCATTCCTAACAGATTGTTAGCACTTTTTCAGTCGCACGCTCTATATATGATTTTATCCCAATTCTTTTATCTATGGATGTCTTCAATTCAGTAAACGTGCTGCTAGTGGTTACATCGACAAAAAAAAGTAAAGATGTTAATGTCAGGTTGTATAGAGTAATTTGGGAAATGGGGGTGATGGGATCTGTAATTAGGGGGAAATTATTAAATATTTCTTCCACTTTAGTAAAGATGGAGGGAGGGATGCCCCAACTAAGTTGTAGTCTTCTATTACGGGGGTTGTCCGGGACCTTGGGGAATGATAAAGCCCTATCATTGACAGCTTTACGAAGGAGGTCCTTTAAAGCCGGGAGGTATAATCTTTCATTGCGGAAGATAATGTTATTTCTTACTTTCCAAATGAGATAACATAAGGCACAAAAGGCAAAGCGAGCCAAGGATTGGTGGAATGATGCATCAGAAAGGTGTTCAATAACCCATAAAGATTGTCATTCCAAGCATGATTCCTCCAAGGTAAGTTACACTTAGCCGCCCAAAAAGGATGCAAGGTGATTAGTGATAGAACATCCAAAGAAAGGTGATCAACCGAGTACGGTATAGAAGAGCGAAGGCACAAGAAACATTAGGGATTCTCTCGTGAGCTAATAACAATACCTGGGTTGGCAATCGATTGTGGGAGATTAACCATAGATGGGTTTGATATCGAGGAGGTAAGGAGGGATTCCATATAAATCTCGACCGGGGGACCACAACATCCCTCGGCCTTAGAAGGCACTAAGCTGAGGCAGTAGAAAACACTCATGAAGAATGACCAAGCCATAGAAGACGATCACTGGCCTCATTAAGGTTTGGAAGGGGATCATCCCGATTCCTTATAGAGGTCGCAACAGTAGAAGATAGGGGAAAGGCAGTTAAAGCAGTAGCTACCGTAGCAAGCCTTGATATACCAGAGCAGTAGATTTCACGGTCAGAGAACAGCTTGTAGAGCGAACCACAAGGGTGCCAGTGATCAAACCAGAAAGAGACAGATATCACATTACCAATGCGCCATTTAAAATGATGTTGGATCAAGTCACGGAGGCCAAGCAACTTCTTCCAAGCCCAAGAGCAATAGGTAGGTCTTGGGACAATCCAGTAAATTTTTGCAATTTAAGAAGATGGAATGAATCCATTTAGACCAAAGCGACTCCTTATCGGTGAAAAGGAGCCATAGGTGCTTGAGCATGACAGCAATATTGCTCACCGAAGGGGATCTAATACCCAAACCGCCTTCCTCCTTAGGTAGCAGACATCCATCCATGCCACCTTTGCGCCCCAGACCTAAGCTCGGGCCTCTCAAAGAAATTGCCGGGAAAATCTGTTCCAATTCGGTTAGTGGCGAGGCGGGAAGGATAAATACACTAGACCAATAAACCTGGATAGAATGAAGGATAGATTTGATTAGCTGCAATCTGCCCGCTAAAGAAAGAAACCGGTTTGTCCAAGATTGAAGACGAGAAGTAATAGTATTCACTAGGGAAACACAAGCCTCCTTGCCCAATCTGGAGGAAATAATAGGTACACCGAGGTACCTAAAAGGGAGAGAGCCCAGCTGAAATCCAGAGGTATGTACTAGAGCATTCCTTAGAGAATCAGGGCCACCCGAAAGAAAGACTTCACTTTTGTTGAGGTTAGGATTGAGCCCAGACCAACTATTAAAGGAATGAATTCCATCCAAAAGAAGCCGCAAAGATGTCATATTAGCTTCCGAGAATAATAGAACATCATCTGCAAAGAAGAGGTGAGAGAGCCTGGTTGCTTTACACCTCTAGAAGAAATCAAAACCCAGCTTGCCAGTTTGGGTGTTGAGAATCCCAGTAAAAACTTCCATAACAAGAGTGAATAAATAAGGGGATATAGGGTCACCCTGTCGAATCCCTCGTCCGCTTGAAAAGAAGCCGTGGAGCTCACCATTAAGGGAGATAGAATATTTGGGGGACCGAATGCAAGCCATCATTCAATGGACAAAGTCAGGAGGAAACCCAAAGGCCAATAAGGTTAACTCAATAAAAATCTAGTCTACCGAATCAAAAGCTTTGCAGAAGTCGACCTTAATGATGCATTTTGGTCGGTAAGGTTACGTGATGAAAATCAACGAACAATTCTTGGCTAGCATAATGTTATCACTAATGCGTCTACCTTTAACAAAAGCATTACGAGGTGGCCTGATGATCGAAGAGCAGCACAACGGCTAACCTGTTAGCCATAATCTTGGTAATGCATTTATAGATTGTGTTGTAGCAAGCGATGGGTCGGAAGTCATTGACAGACGAAGCATTGGGGACCTTCGAGACTAAGGTCAGGATGGTTGTATTAATCTCCTTAAGAAGATGACTAGAAGCAAAGAAGTCCCGAACCGCCAATAAGACCGAAGGGCCAACAATTTGCCAAGACCGCTTGAAGAAGTCCACATTAAACCCATCCGGGCCAGGAGCTTTACCACTTGCAAGAGAGAAGAGGGTATCTTGGATTTCTTTATCAGAGACAGGCTGAGAGAGAGTCCGAATCTGATCATCATCAAGGGTATGATTTAGTTTTTCCCTGATCTCCTCAATTGTAGGCACATAGGAAGGTGGGATGCCGCCAAGAGAGCTTGGAAATGAGAGACAAAGAGCTGTTGTACCTTAGCAGGATCAGAAACCAGATTGTCCCCATTGTAGATTGAAAGGATTATGTTTCGGAGGTGGCTTTTCTTGGTCGAGTGATGAAAATATTTAGTGTTTAGATCTCCTTCTTTAAGCCAACGAACCACAGTTTACGCTTTAAAGGATTCCTCTTGAAGGCGCAACTCGGAGAAAACCCATAGGTGTTCCTTTTCCGCATTTGCCCGCTCTGGTTGAGAGGGTCCAGTTGAATGGCATCTTGGGCCAGCGAGAACAATCTCCTAGCCTCATTTGTTTTAGCTGAAATATCCGCATAAGCCTCTTTATTCAGGAGTTTAAGCCTACATTTAAGAGCCCTCGCCACCTAAAGAGAATGCACATCGGCATTCCAGAGAAGGGGGAGTCCCACACTTGAGTCACAAGATCAAAGAAGGAAGGATGGGTCAACCAAAAATTGAAGAATTTAAAGGGTTTACGGGTGTTGGGAGTAGGCAAAATCCTAACAATCATAGGAGAATGATCTGAGACTCTAGGAGGAAGAAAAGATGCCTCAGAAAAGGAGAAAATAGAGTTCCAGGTCGAGTTAGTCAATACCCTGTCAATTTTCCTTTGTTTGCGAGTAGGACCCGAGGAAGCTAACCATGTAAATCTGTTCCCCACATATCGAGATCATCCATTGACTTGATTAAGACAATTGCCAAAGTCGTTAAACAGGGATCTAATAGTTGGATCTATCGCTCCATCGGGCGGGCCAGAATGGCATTGAAATCCCCCGGCAATAATCCGGCGAGTCCACAACTTGGAGACTAGGCGGATTAAGTCGAAAGGGTCTTCTCAAGACAAAGAGTGCTCATACACCGCGGTGAGGATAAAAGAAATACCGCTATTCAGACAAACCAGGCGGCTGTGGATAGCTTAAGACGAGCAAGCAGATAAAACAAAAGAGGCAATCTCGGGGTTCCAACCCACCCAATTCTTCCTCTAGGTGAGTGAACATTATTAGCGCTCCAACACCATCCCGGAATGAGAGCGCCCGAGACCAAAGGAAATGCCGCAGGGGAAATTTTAGTTTCCAAAATACCAACACAACTTAGGTGATTGGTTCTGACAAAATTTCTAATCTCAGCCTGCTTAAGGGGGGACCCGAGGCCCCTAATATTCCAAACTCCAAAAAACATAGAGGGAAGGAAGAAGGGCATTACCGTTTCTTGCCACCTCGTTTCTTCACCGAGGAAGTCATTGGCTTTAGGCTCTAAGGAATAGCCACATCAGCAGAAGTAGAGTGAAGATTACCTTTTCGGCGGCTAGGGACAGCCACAATAGGTTCAGGAGGGAGCTGGGGAGGGAACGGCTCCTCAAGGATGGAAGACGCAACCACAAGGGGGGAGTCAGAATCACTTCCTCCAGAACTAATGTCATCCACAACTTCATCATCTGAGGACGATGATGACTCCGGCATTGATCTTTCAGGCGCCTGAAGTTGACCAGGTTGTGAAGGAGCTAGGGAGGTACGGGAATGAGTTCGGGGAGGAGGGGCCTTCCTCAGCGGCTTTCTTAGGAGGAATCACGGTAGGCTCCGCTATCGTGGTGCAGATAAATGAACTTCAATTCTACGGGGAGGGGGCGCAATAGTACGAGAGGTAGGTGAAGCAACATCCGAAGCACGGGTTCTGTTATTTCACTTTCCACCAACTTCACGCCATTCACTGGAGGGATGCGCTGAAGGGGCCTTGGCAGCTAAAGATCCAGCTTTAGGAGGGCCAGGTGCTTTAGGGTCAGCACATCTATGGCCAAACGAACAACAACTCGGACACAGAGTTGGCACCCATTCATAATGGACATCCACCGAACGAGGCTCACCATTCAGCATAAAATCAATAACTTCAGGGAATGAGCTCGAAGCATCAATCTCAATGCAGATACGGGCAAAAGCAACCATGGCCATCTGTTCAATGCGGTTATCTACAAAGAGAGGCTTACTGATTACACTCGCAAGGGCACTAATGCCCGAAGCAGACCACAAGTTGACAGGAACATTCCTTAGGCGAACCCAAATAGGAACTGATTTGTGGCAATCTTTCTTGAGCTCCATCATTAGGTGCCATTGTTGGAGAATAAGGGGTATTTTGGCAACTTGGTGATTGGCCCCCTTCCAGCCTTTTCCTTCTAAAATCTTTATAAGGAATATGGAAATAGTAAAAGCCAGTGTTGCAATAACTTGAACTAGGTGGTTACCCCGGGCATGTTTGAGCGCATCCTCGTCAATTGAAAATGGAGTCTCTTCCCAATGTAATAACCAACTAAGCAATCATCCCATTTAGGGTGGGCAGCTCGCAAGATCTCTTCTGAGATTTGAACAACAACTTTGTTATCAACTACGGCAGGCGGAATATAAGAGAGGCTATAACCCTTAGTAGCCGAGCGAGTAACAACAGCCAATGACCGAGTTGGGGGCTGAGCATCAATAGAGGAAGGGACCTTCTGGGTCAAAGCCGACTTACCCGCCTCGGATGAAGGCACATCGCGCTGAGGAAGAGTTGGATGAGAGGGGGCAGCAGGAAAACTACCAACAGCAATTCCTTTATCCTTAGTAGAACGAATCGAAATCGAAGTAGAGTTAGAGCCATTAATAGCCGAAGGAGGGGGTGGAAGAGTACCCAGGAGAGCGCTAGCCTTTCGGGCTCTGCTGCGAGATCGTCCACGCGTACCACGAGCAACCGAAGAGTAACGAGCAGGGGGGGACGAGAGGGGGGTGGGAGAGAACCATCCTTAGGGGCCTCTTGAGGGCCTTTGCCCAAAATGCCAACCGGCGTAGAGGAGGAAGACGCCATTCGAACAAAGAAGACCCGCATAGCCCAATCCCTAAAAACACAGCAGGCGATTCCCGACAGCAGGAGACATACCGGGAAAAATCGCTCAGAGGAAGTGTAGATCGGGTAGGGGTGGAGGCCGGCTCCGAAGAAGAGCCTCAACGGACGGCTGAAGTGGCCGGAACCAGCAACAGCCACTCTTGATGAACAGTAGAGACGCGAACAGCCTTGAGAGCACCAGGGTGAACAGTAAACCGAGGAGGTGAAAAAGTTTGTTGGTTCATTCATCAATTTTAATAGTAAAATTCAAATATAAAGAAAATATATGTTCACAGTAGGTCTACTGCTAGTGTAAGGAATAATTTACACCTCATTGGATATTTAACATGTTGACGGTTTCCATTACATAGTTATCCCGAAGCACACATTCGTCAGGTTCAAAAAATTACACTTCATTGGATAGTGAATCAGAGATATGCTTTAAACATTGAAATAGAATAAAAACATAGATGAAATGAAGAATGTCGTGAATTCAAAGGTTTGAGATATGAGCTTCACCTTCAGCAAGAAAAGGATCTTTTGTTTTTTAGAGATATGTTCTTTACATGAAGTAAGTCTAGTAAATTTAGTGTGGTTGCGCTACGTATAAGTAGATAATGTAAATCCCTAGCAAAAAAAGTTGAAATGAACAATGTTGTGAATTCAAAGGTTTGAGATATAAACTTTGTCTTCAGCAAGAAAAGGATGTTTCTTTTTCGTATGATCGAATAGAAAATTACTTTTGGAATACAAAGAAATGGGTCTGTTCAAACGTTTTGTTTCAAGAAGGGGTATATGCATATTTGTTTCGCTTTTTGTTTGAACTACTTCTAGAAATGTGAAGAGAAGTGTATTCAAATATAGTGTTTCGAAGAGAGGTGTCTGTTCGTGCAAATATCAAGAACATATTATTTAAAAAACACATACCATCTAATCAATTTCAAGGAAACATGTGTTTTCATGCAATAATAAAGCAAATAGTGCCTAGATTCTCTGATCTATATGTTGTAGAACGAGAAATTTGGAAATAGAACAGCAAACATAATGCGAATGCGAAGAGATATGCCTGTTTGAAGTATAAGAATTATTTTCAGTAAAGTTGTTAGTTCAATTAATAAACTATTCAAAACATGTGTATTATTTCAATGAAATAAACTAATATAATTTAAACTACAATTTAGTGCGAACAGACATGTCTGATTAAAGTTTAGACACATTATTTTCAATTAATAAACCATTGAAAACATGTGTATTATTTGAATGAAGTAAACTAACCTCTAAATATTGTGCTTCAACTCTGGGAAAAGATACCACGAATGTCATAATTTTTTTTTTTCAATCACTTGAGTGCTATAACTTATGTACAACGTTCACTTGAATGTTATAATTTTTTTTCCGATCAATTAAGTGACATATAAATTTTAATCGATCACTTCAATGCTAAAACGTTTTTAAAATGTTCATCATAAATTCTATGTCATGTTGGATTTCTAGTATTCGGGTAAATTTTTTTAAAAAGTTTTAGTAAGAAATTAATTTTAAGTGATGACATTTAAATGAACATCTTTTAAATAAATAATGGTACTAGAGTGATCGAGAAAAAGTTATGGCACTTAAATGAGTAGTGTACAAAAATTATGATACTTGTAATGTCTTTATGCCTATCAACTTTCAACTTAATAGTACATGTTAGGGTTTTTATCTCTACGAATGGAGGAATACTAGAAATCATGATAAAGAGACTACTTGGAGAATGTAATATAAAATACTACTTAAGAAAAAGAGAAGAGATGCATGTTTTTAGCGAAAAGAAGGGTACAGATGTCTGGATTGCACTTCAGGTGTTCTCCTATGGAGGCGGGAGAGTAAACTCCATCTCTGCGAACTCCGTCAATGGTGCAATTGTTTGGGAGGAGCAATAATTAAGGCCAGCCAATGAGGCTGCTCCGTACAATTTTTGGCTCTTTGCTTTTTTGCCCGATTCCTGTTTCTCTGGCGTTGGGAGAAAATTGTATTTTCCCAAGAAAATTTGACGATTAGCTAGGACACGTGATGGTTTTGTTGGGATTTTTAGGGGGTGGTTGTTCTGTGATGATTCTCCTTTTTTTTTTTTTTGAACCGAAGATGATTCTCCTTTTTCACTTATTTCTTTGTTTGAGTTAAAATAATGTCGGATTAGTTTTGTTGTGATTGGTGTAAGTCGAGAAAATTGCCTTTTAAAAAACTTTGGAATGCCAAGTGAGCATC
>NC_052614.1:56166454-56179763 GCF_016545825.1 Eucalyptus grandis
CGATATTTTGCTTATGCACGACATAGTAGCCACTTTAGTAAATTTGGTAATCGATACTATAGTTTGCTGTTTATAAATGTCATATTTTATATACCTTATTAGTGAATTCTACTAGATTAGCCTATTGATCATACAGTGGCATTAAATTATGGTTTGTGATGGGCTTCAATCTTTTCAAGTTAAAATTTTGTGATCCCCCTTGTGATGCGTGCGTATGAAATCGATCTGGTCGACTAATGACAGCTTTTTGGTTTTGTGGCAGCCAAGCAGAATTTGTCAAATTCGTTGTTGGAGAGATTTTGGTAAAGTTGGAGATAAAACAAATATCAGTGACCGAACATTTAGTTGGCCTTGTTGATCAAAGAAAAAGACTTTGCAGAGTTATTAGATGTCAACAATCTCGATGTGCGGTATATTGGAATTTACAGGATGGGCGGTATCGGAAAAATAACTTTGCCAAATACATCTATAATAAACTATCTTCCCACTTTGGAAGGTGTTGTGCTTCCTTGAGAACGTTCGGGAAAGCTTGTTGACCAAGGATGGCATAGTTCAGTTGCAGAAAAAATTACTATATGACATTATTGGTTCTGGATTTTTAGAGAACGTCGACGACAAAAGAAAAAGAATGCAGAGGCTTGGAGAAACACTCCGCTATAAGGTCCTTGTGGTTCTGGATGATGTTGATAGTAAAGAGCTAAGAACCTAACAGGAAAATTACTCGTTATGTTCAGGATCTAGGATAATCATTACCACAGAGACAAAACTATTTTCCAAGTTGACAAATTTGAAGGTAAACTTCAATCATTTGAGATGCCAAAGATGAATAATCTTGCACTTCAGCTTTTGTCAGCATGCCTTTAGTACCTATTATCCTCGGGGTGATTATCGGAAGCTTTCAGTAATATTGTCTCACTTATGGGAGGGCTTCCTTTGGCAATTAATGTGGTCGGTTCACTTCTTAAGGAAAAAATAAAGCATTTTGGGAAGAGAGCGTTAGCTAGATTAAGAAAAGTACCTGAGAGATTCAAGAGAAAAGGATTAGCTATGATGGTCTAGAAATATATCAGCAACAAATTTTTCTTGATATAGCATGCTTATTTTCCAATGAGAATAAGTCCAATACAATTTACATGTGGGCTGATTGTGAATTGTATCCCCACAAAGGAATTGATGTCCTTACTAATAGGTGCTTAATAAAGATATTAGACAATGATAAGTTTTGGATGCATGATCAATTAATTCAAGCGGGAAGGCAACTTGTTCATCAAGAAAGTCAAGTGACCTTGGAAGCGAAGTAGGTTGTGGATTGCAAAAGAGGCTCTTGAAATTGTAAAGACCAAAGAGGTAAGTGAGAAACATCCCATTTTCAAATAGAAGTTGTATACCCCAGCATTAAGAATTCCTTTCTTTTTTAGGATCTTTTATTAGTTTTTTCCTGCCCAATTTGATTGGTAAAACATATTGGTTGGACATTAACGAACTTCTTCACATCATTGCAAGATTTCATTTGCAGAAGAAGGACAAGGTGGAAGGGCTTGAAATAGGTGGACCGTATGATTCCATAGAGATTACAAATGAGGAGTTGGAATGGTTATAAAACTTAAGATTCCTCAAGTTACGCAATGGAACTTTTGCTGGAGACTTTGCAAAGTATCATCAAAGTTGAGATGGATTTCTTGGCATTCTCCTTGCAAGGATTTCAAGGCGGAGAATCTATATTTGGCTCATCTTCTTGTATTTAAATTGGACACCAATGACTTCACGGATAATTCAAAAGCATGGGACTTGATCAAGGTAAATAACATTTTCAATTCTAGTCTTATATTCCTGATGTGTACTATAACATGGTTCTTCACTTGACATGCCATCCATTTTTACATATGGCACAAAAGTTGAAAGTTCTATGTCTTACTTGGTGTTATCACATAACGAGAATTCCAGACTTGTCTAAATGCTTGGAACTAGAGAGTTGACTCTTGCACGTTGCAAAAAGCTAAAGAAAATTGAAAGCTTTATTGGAGGTCTACAATTGTTGATAGAGTTAAAGATTGAAAACTGCAAAAATCTTACAAGTTTGCCTGAAAAAGTGTGGGCACTGGTGAAGCTTGAGCACTTCTCATTGCGGGGTTGTTCTGGGTTGAGAGAACTTCCAAGCTCACTTGGGAATTTAACCTCATTGATAGAGTTAGACTTATCACGTACGGCATTGCCAAACTTCCAAACTCCATTCAAAAGTTAATATTATTACGCATATTGCGTTTTCAAAAGATGGATTACCATCTCAAGATCATCATGTTTGGTAGTTACCTAGTGGCATTAGTGTGTTGGAAAAACTTATAGAGTTGGATCTCTCTGGGCAGGATGAAATGGAAGGTGAAATTCCTACAATGGGAGAACTATCATCTTTGAGAATCCTAAATTTAGAGATTCCTACAATGGGAGAACTATCATCTTTGAGAATCCTAAATTTAGAGGGCACCATATATTTGGAATTCCAAGGACAATACACATGCTTCATCACCTCCAAACACTAAACTTAAGAGGTTGTCATGCGATTAGAAAGTTGCCAAAACTTCCCGCAAATTTGACTTGTCTACTTCTTGAGTCTAAATCACTACTCTCAGTTCCCAATCTATCAAACCTTACTAATTTGGTTGAACTGCTACTAAGTGACGGCTCTCGTATTACAGGCGAATCATTCCTAATCAGAAGATACAACTTATCGTGGATTAGGAGGTTATCTAGGTTGAAAATATTAGATTGAAATCTGCTAAATTTCCTGTACCTTCAAAGTTAGCCTCTCTTCTCATCTAGAAGAGCTTACTTTGTCTCATCTAGCCATAGAAACCCTCGAGGAGCTTCCTCCTCTCTGCTGAGTTTGATCATTAAATTCTTTAGCATCAGGCGAACAGCGTTATTTCCGTCGCTTGATATTAAGCTACTTGTCAACTTTAGAGTTTTGCTCTGGTGAAGTGGAAAAAATTCCACTCGACGGACTTCCACAATTGGAGAACTTAATTGTTCATGATTGTAAACTACTTCAGAGATTAATTATTCCATTGGAATTAAGGAAGCTACGGCAAGTGTGTGTGGCATGTTGTCCGGAGCTAGTTGTGATAGAAGTTGTGGGTCTTTTGAAATAATTAGAATCCTTGTCCGTTTTACGGTGCGAATCCTTGAGAAGAGTAGGTGGCCTAAACGAGCTAAAGTCTCTAAAATACTTGAAGGTCAGAGAGTGCATGTCATTGGAAAGTTTGATCGATGCATCTCGCACAAATATAGCAGACGATTGCCACATTGACATACTTGAATGTGGAGACTTTATCAAAGATTTTGGGTGTCCCCAATTGGAAACTCTTTGAAGCATTATAAAGAGGTGATTTCTCTGGATACATCAAATAAGGCACGGCATCTTCTTCATCAATAGACAATAGACATGAATGAAGCGCGAATTTGAAAATTCATTTGTTCTCATTCTAGTTTGATGCTATGAGTTGGTCAAACAACATAAACTGTAAAAGCTAAATATTATTCTGAAATTTACATGGATGAAATTCTATTTTTAATCAGACAATGATAATCTATATTGAGATGATCTTTAAATAATTTTAAATACAATGTACTTTCTAATCAAATGAAAAAAAAATCTGTTAGAGATGGTCTTTAAATAATTTTAAATACATTAGTGTCCCTCAACATTTTCCTTTTTTTTTCAATTCGGGATGTTATTTTGTATAAATTTCAATAAATACACGAGCAAAATTACAATAAATGGTCATTTTAAATTTATTTCTATTTATATAATTTAGTGTTGGATATTTTGTAATATAATCTGTGTTTATTTTGATGTCATAATGTCTTGCAATAATTGCCCTCTTGAACTTTGGCACTGTTGCACACTTGTGAAAGGTTATAGATTACCTCCTCACAATCCCCCACCCAAAAATACTTTTATTCATGTTGCATCTAATTTTTTACTCTGCATACCCGTAAAATTCTAACCAAAATGGACAAACTCATTTTTCTTGACCGAATTTTCTCAACTAATTTTATAGACGATGCATCATTCTCCATTTTGTTAACTTCATAGACCATGTGGTAGATGTTCTTTCTTCAAGACGAGTTAGTCCATTTTCAGCTAACATCTAATGGGAATACCAGCAGAAAAAGTAATATTTGAAACAAAAGTGAAAGTTCGAGAGTAATTTATAACTTTTCAAAGTTTGCACGCTATGATATTTTCAAGGTGCGGGACCATAGTGCGAGGAGCAATTACCCCTAATGTTTCATATGAGGATGACAATAGAAGTTAATAGATTAGATATTAATTAGATTAACAAGGACTTTTTTTAATTTTGAACATCTATCAGATATCTTTACCCTTTACTTTCATTAATAGAAGACCTAATATCTTCTGTTAATGCAATATGTAGAGTGGAATATGAATATGTACTCTCGTGCTAGCAAAGAATGGAATATAATTTAAAAGCAAGTCTTAAATATTAGAGGAAGCTTTGCTTCCGTTTTTAGGCCAATCATCTTTCTTTAGCCACACAATATCCTCCCTTCTAAAGTTGCCATTTTTCTCCGTTCAAAAAAAAAAGTTGCCATTTTTCTGTCACACCGTAAATTCTTAGCTGGCTTATTTTTTTCCTTTACATTAGTCAGTAGTCACTTACTACAAGTAACCGTAAAAGGGAAAAAAACTCATTAAGTTCCGCCGCGTCGCTGCATGGGAAAAAGAATGATGAACATGGGGCAGCTAATTTGGGGTATATATGTTTTTCTTTTTTGGTCAAATTGTGGTATATATGTTTGATATTAGGATGATCCATCATCTAGGAATTTGTTGTCGGTCTCTAGAGTAAAAAAATTCGAACGTTTGTTTTTGCCTCTCTCTAACAATTCTGTTAGAATGTGTATGAAAGAGCTAATTTATCCACTTGTAGATTAAGCAAAAACTTTTTACGTAATCATTTGCTATTTTGCTTGTGCATGCATATATAGTAAAGTAGGCTTGACTAGTTTTTTTATTTTATTTTTAGTCACTCGTGGGCTTGACTAGTTGACTACGCTCTTTTGTACAATAGCAGACTACCACCAGTCAGGATTCGCGTGATTTCATAGAACATGATTATTTCAAAGTAAAACTAAAGCACATACTGCTTAAAAGAATAGTCATATAATGTGTCAGGATGTAACTTTTATACCAACGAAGATATTTTTCTCTAAAAAGTGCAATTTATAACGAAAAGGGGCACTTATTAATTTTGAAGCATACTATTTTATATTAAGAAAGAAAACAAATACAGACTTTCATAAACTGATTTGAAACAATGTGTCCCATGATTATGGATTTTTATTTTGAAAATTTGAAAATGAAACTCTTATTTAGTTCCAAATGCAAAGTAACTGAATTTTTATTGGTGTTATAATGCAAAAAATTAACGTTAAAAGATAGCAGCACATGAAGTATGTAAAATTATGCAAAAAGAATAGATTAATGTAAAAATAGATGAAAAATTAAAGTTCACTTAAAAGTGTCATAAAAAGTAGAAAGATAAATAGAACTGGATATGGAATTAAAACAGCAAGACTAAGACTCATTTTTTTTTTTTTGGTGGCTTTACTCGGTATGGAATGGAATAATTAACGCAAATGATGATAAATACAAGAAATAGAATTAGTAAATCAATCTACTAGTAGCTTTATTTTTCATAATAGTTAAAAAATTGTTATGCTAGCAAGGTCGTTAAATTAATATAAAAGAATTACAATCCTTACACTGGGCTCTCATCGGTCAATTTTGAACAAGCGTGCGTCCATGTCATGGCATCCTAACCGTTGATCTCTTGGCCTATCAACGGAGCAGTTTAATTGAAAGTAAATTGGGTCAAGTTAAATAGAAAAGGACATCTCCAGATTAAAGTATCATTCCTCTGATGTCGACCAAGGGAATATCAAGAATTTCTGGCACAGCAACGCTCTTCCAATTTCTATTGACACTCTTGTTCGTTACTTGCTGCGTTTGTTTACTTCCTTTTGACGGTTTAGAATGAATGCACGTGTCCATGAATATGAACATGTCCTAATGTACAATCTGTGGGTGCAGCCTCCGGTCACGACGGTGGTTCTGAAGCTCAGTGGCCGTGGCCTCCACTGCGAGCAATGCATCCGGAGGATTCGCAAGATAATCACACAAACAGAAGGTCATCTATTTCGTTATTCATTTGTGGCATTATACCCAGTTTCTCTTTGCTTTTTCTCGTCGAAGGTCGTTATGTTGTGTGGATGCTCCTGATGGTACTTCTGTTAAAACTTTTGGAACTGCGACCCTGTGCAGGAGTTCTCAACGTGGCCATCAACAGGAACTGGGATACGGCCACGGTGAAGGGGTCATGGACGCCAAGGCACTGGCCGAGAACTTGAGGGACAAGATGAAGAGGGAGGTCAAAATCGTCCCGCCGAAAAAAGAGGAAGAGGGCGGAGAGGCCAAGGACAAAGAAGGCAGCGGCTGCCACAAGGCGGCAGAGATTATCGGCGGATGGGGGAAAGTGGAAGGCCAGAGGATGGAGTTTCAGGGGGCATGCGGCTATGGTCAGTGTGTGAATGGGGAGCGAACGCAACTGTATGAACCCGTCTTACATGCACCTTATCCCCGTACTATGCACCTCCCTCGGCCTCGTATACATATTATCTCCCCTCGGATGCATCTATTCGTTCAAGTTTCAGTGATGAGAACCCAAATGCTTGCTCAGTCATGTGAGGTGAGCAAAAGAATGAGTGTAAATAAGAAGAGAGGATACGGCAAAGAATGAAACATTGATGAATTTAGGGGTCTGTTGAGGACGGGAAGTCGCGCCGCATCTACTGTCTCGTTGGTGATATATTAGAAATTGTTGCCACTTTCTTCTCCTTCTTTGTTTCGTTTGTTCCTTTTCTTTTGCCCTTTCTTGTCTTTGCTTGGAGAAATTGCTTTGGTAGGCAAACTTCTCAAAGCCCTCTGTCAGTCCTGAATTTGGTTTTGAGTTCTTGAACCCCTGATCCACACAACCGACCCTTCAATTCCCCCAATTCATTAGTTTTTATTTTCAAGAGATCCATCTTCATTCTCATCACCCTTTTCTTGATGTCTGAGATCCATGTCTCAAATTCCCTGTGAAATCCTTCTCTTTGGGTACCCAATTTCCTCTTGATTCGAGCGCACCCACCTTTTTCAATCCTTCTCAGTCGTCTTCCTCTACTGGCTCAACCATGTCTCGTCATTTAACCCTCAATTCCTGCTAATGTATGTGATACCTACCCGATCTGAATACACCTGAAGCTGAGTATCATCTGGGGTGTTGATCTAATTTCATATTCTGCCCCAATTAATTACGCTCTGAAAAAGAGAATTCTCTGCACAAAGCACGAGAATTTCACAGAACTCCGTAGTTTGTATCTGCATAAATGGCATCTCCTAGTGGGACATCTTCAGGGGTCATCCCTGGTTCAGAACTCAGCCTCCGCGGAGGACTCGCAGGTCGTAATGGACCAGAGGAAGAGGAAGAGGATGATCTAGAAGCACGAGTCCGGATGAGGAAGCAGGAGCACCTGGACAATCTGCTAGATCAGGTCGCCCAGCTGAACAAGGAGAAAACACCGGATCAGGACCAACATCAACTTCACCGCACAGGCACAACATTACTTCAGCATTTAGGCTGAGAACTCTGCGCTGACAGCCCAGGCGGGTGAGCTCAGCCACAGGTTGGAGTCACTGGATGAGATCATCGAATTCTTGAATGCGGGCAAATGGAGCTTTGGGTTTGGGGTTGCCCACGATGCCAAGAAGCTGACGAAGAATCTCACCGCTCATTCCGAGCAGGTGCTTGCCACGTCTCATTTTGGGTTGGTAGCGAAATTTTTCCTCTTTTTAGATTTAAAAATTTATTTATTTTATGAAAAAAAATAATTTAAAAATATTTTTAAAGATAATTTTTATATCACTATAAAAATGAATGAACCAAGAATATTTTCATCTTTCATGAAAATATATTACTGATAATAAAGCTATTATTTAATTATTTTTATCATTTATTTTATCTTTTTTAGCATGAAATTATTATTTGGGAAAACTGAATGACTGGTGCGGACATAGGACGACGCTATGAGCCATTGTACAAATGGACAATCAAAGATAAAGTTGGTATGCTCCGAAGAATCTTATAAGAGAGACGCAAATTACATTCAAAATTAGCATTATTCATGAGTAAATTTTATTTACAGTGAACCCCCTTCACTCTAATGCTCCAATCATGCGATTTTTCAACGTTCTTGACATTTTCCCCATTTTAATTCACTTTCGTCAATTTGTGTGCGGAGGTTTATACTTGCTCAATTCATTTGCCTCGGGCTAACCAAACACCTAGTTATGGTCTAATTAGGCGCTGCAGCTATTGGATTACGAAATGGACAATTGTATGTTTTATAAAGTCTCTATCTAAACCCCTAATATCAAGTGAATGAAGTTATTCGTTTGTTCACTGTAATTTCGTTTGTTCTTCATGCATTTGCTTTCTCAGCGCCTTAAATTCTAGTATTCATCTTTCATTTACTTCAAATTTCAAGCTTAGTAATTTCCTGTCAAATCAACGCAAACTCATTTCACAAAAACCAAAAATCAAACTTTTGGTGGAAGATATAACACTTCCATAATAAATTCGCATTTTTGGTGAAATGGAAAAGTATTGTTATTTTTATTGATGGAATATTTAAATATTAAATCACACATTTATCAATCAGTTTAAGTTTTTAAAATAGTTATCAATAGTCCCACCATATCTTGCACTTATCTAGGAATATGAACTCTCTCTAAGGGATTTTAACCCTCAGTTTGATATTCATGAAAATTTTGGACATGGATTTAGTTTTTATAAAAACATGATTTGGGTTGGCCTGATCAAACACAGTTCACTATATGCCTCGATGCACATAACTGTTGTAGTCTCTGACATGAGCTGCAAATTGCATATTTTAGAATAGGCAAACCAACGCTGGTTATTCAAGTGCTTCAGGTGCGTCTCTCCTCCCAGTGCATTCGCATGCTCGGAGCATTTGCTTCCTTTGTTCTTGTTTTCCCAGTTAGATTTGCTAACCTCGTTCCCGATCAATGGAAAATTGGAGTGAACTTTCGAACTGCACATGGTGGATTAGGACTGAAATGTCTGTTACTGCGTTCAGTGTGAGGTATAATGCTTTATTGGGGAATGCTGGCGATTGATCAACTGAAGGATATAATGGGGAATGCAATTAATGCCGCGGTTGATTCTGTTTTGGCTATTCTGTGCTCCCTTTGTGACATTTGTTATGGACTTGATCAGAATAGGCCACGGAAGAGAGAGCGGAAGAAATTTAGAAGGAAATGGCAGGAGGGACATGGTAGACTCTACGTTGAGGGCTCTCAGGCCAGGATCATCAAAGAATCAACTAAGGCTGCTGTTGAGGAAGGCCAATTTATTGAGTTATAACCAGCTTTCCATTGCTATAGGACTCAAGCTCCATATTTAGTGCTTGTCCTGGCGAACGCAGATTGAGTTTCCATTTGTAACTTCTCAGCTTCGTTCAACAACAATTAGTGCACAAGTCCAGCCAAACGATGAGAAAGGTACATGTTTTTCTAGTAAACTTAGGGACAAAAGTAACCAATTTGAGATAGAGCTTTATTTAAAGTATGTGGACGTGACATTTTCCGTACATCAAGGAGATTAGTCGAGTTGCATATCTGGATAGCCCCTTATCATCCAAAAGGAACTTGCAGAAAGTTTTCCCACCCTTCTTCCGAAAGGAATTCCGTAATGAACAGAGCAATTCTTTTACGCTTACTCCTCTAAAGATTAGTATCTTTAGTCATGAGTTAAGATCTCCTGGTCCTAGGTAGATAATTATCTAGATTGACTGATCTTTAATTTAACTTTACATCACATTTATCTCAAAATGTTGGAACTTGGATAAATAAAGAAAACCACATAACTAGAATTCCCATTACACTTAGCTCTGCTAGGACTTAATTCTCGATCTGTCTCTGCAACTAATGATTGCGCAATATCAATATCATGAATACTCACTATATAAGGTTTATGGTGATTGCGTAGACAATATATGAAGGTGATCAGGGGACGGAGGATGTTTTTGCAAATAGAGATGTCGGAGGCGTGACTAGAGTTGCTTCAAGCTTAGAGGGCACTGCCTCGAGTTCAGGAAATGGCGTGGCTTTCAGCTTAGGAAGCGGCAGAGGTTCGAGTTTGCAAAGTGGCTTTGACTTCAGGAAGCAGTTCAGAAAATTCAAGACTCCAGCATGCTTTAGAAAATTGTGAAATGGTGTGGCTTTCAGCTCAGGAAGCGATAGAAGTTCGAGTTCATGAAGCAACTTTGACTTCAGGAAGCAGTTCAGAAAATTCAAGAATCCAGCATGCTTTAGAAAATTGTGAAATGGTGCGGCTTTCAGCTCAGGAAGCGATAGAAGTTCGAGTTCATGAAGCAACTTTGACTTCAGGAAGCAGTTCAGAAAATTCAAGACTCCAGCATGCTTTAGAAGATTGTGAACGTAATTTTCCACGCACAGAGGAGTCGTCAGAGGAGATTTCAGGACCAGCTAAATCAGATTGAGAAGCTTGGAATTGGGGTTTCTTGTTATAGTTCTTCAGCTGAATGAATACTGACAATGTATGAGCTTCCGCCATTCTGTGACTATGCATTTTATGACTAGCTATTCTCTTTCTTGGTAAACATTGATCAAGTGGACGGGCAGAGGTGGTTTTCAACTATTTTGTGTCACAAATAGTAATCGAAAGTCATTTTGTTAATTACAGTGTACCTCTGATTCTTCCAGAGATGTGAGCTAGTTGATGAACATGGTTGCCCCATTGAATTTTGCTTGAAAATCGTAAATTGTCAGGAGATGGATGCAATAAGTTATTGTCTCCTTGCACTCTGATTCTTCCCAAGGTCTCCTGAGCAGCTACTACTCAGTGTCCTGAACTAGTCCTAGATGACAGAGTGACACTCTGCCAGTCCAAATAAAGATACGTGCACACTGAAAACTTAGTCGAGCACAATGGTTTTCGACACATTCTAAGTGATGAATAAGGTTAGCTTAAGTCTTTCCGATCTCTCTAAACAGGCTATCCGTTAGGACCTCTGGGTAGTGATCACTGTTCAGACTTCGAGGATATCAACACTACTTCATATAAGTAGATAGCAGCTCCTGCACCTTGTCCCCAGAAATCTCATTCTCTTAAGCTCGCCAAACCTGGCAATTTTGTTCCCGAGGCACAAATTAAAACTCTCCAACTACCTCAATTTTACGTAGACTGCCATATTGAAGACCCCCACGAACGTCCCAGTATAATATACAACATCGACCCCGACAAAAGAACTGTAGCATTACACAGCCTCATCGTTGGAATTCCCCATGTTGCATGACCATTGTGTCGGAAGAATTTTCCTCTCCCCCGCTAGTATCCCGTGTTTGTGGACTGTCTTTTAACAGCAGGCATATCGCATGCCCCAGAAGAAGCAGAACTCTGAGTCCGATTCACACGAAGATTCTGAATCAGATAACCTTGGAGATTGAATTCCGTTGATGAGACGGTGTGAAGATTACTATTGAAGACATCGGAGAGTGCTAGGGACAAGATGGGGACACCCAACCACATAAGGATCCACACATAAACACTTTTTTGCCTTGAAGGATGACCGCTTAAAAGTAGCAAAATAATGCTGAGGGATAGAATGAAACTCTTATTTGTTCTTATTTTCCAATGCTAGATACTTTCTCATCTCTCACCTTACCTGTCCTCGGAGAACAAATGCCAAATCCTCGAATCTGTTTTGTTACTCACGTGATATATCTATGAGAAACGTGACCCTGAATCTGTGGGATTGCACATACATAGTCAAGCAAAATGAAACATAATTGATTTGATACTAAGCTTTTTATGAGCATCAAACATTAAACTTGCAGGTGGCGATATTCTTATTTTGGGTGCATTTATTATGTGTTAAATCGATGACATGAAAAACATATATATATATATATATATATATATATATTTAAGTAGGTTGTATTGCTTCCAAAACTGGATACATTAATGAAAAATACATTTATTATTAACGAAAATGTTTAGATATAAATTATGGATGATACTAAAAATATTTTCCAAAGACTATATCTTAGTGATAAAAAGATCATTTATAGGAGAATAGTTTCCAAATCATTGATTTTTAAGTAATGTAGATATCTTCTTCTTTATTCTAAAAACTCCCTTTTGTTAATAATAAACTCCCTTAATTATAGTACTAGGATTTATTGGGAAAATTTCCAAAAGTTATAAACTTATTGCACTTGTGCCAATTTAGTCATGAAGTTTTTAATTTGGTCAATTCGATTCTAACCATCTAATGTAATCCATCTGGCCAATTTTTTAGAAAAAGCTAACGTGGTTGTCAAGCATTCTATGCCGCACGGCCGACATCCGATTAGTTTCAACGTGGACAATTTGTACAATTTTTTAATGTTATCTTGTAATTATTTCCCTTTTTCCATATTTCTTTTATTTATTTTTATTTTTAAATAATGCGGGCGACCCTCGTCGACACGTGGTGAGGGCATCGTGAGCCTTCGCCAAGGCCCTTGCCAAGATCAAGTGAGGGCATTAGGCCCTTGCCTAGACCAGGTGAGGGTTGGCCGGCGACCTTGCCTGCCTAGAGTTGGAGAAAAATGAAAGAAAAGAAAGAAAAAACAAAAATTCAGAAAAAAATAAAAAAAAATGGCAAAATCCCCACGTCAACATCAGTTTCTATAGGTCACTGTGTCACATAAGATGACTGGCGGTGACTAGATTTAGCGTTAAATTGTTTAAAAAAAAAATTGTTAGAAAGAACTAAATTGACAGATTGTCAAATATAAGGGTCAGCTGATATAATCAAAAGGTTTATGATTGAATTGACCGTCATATAATAATTTTAGGTTTTATGGACAATTATCTTGAGGAAAATTTGGCTCACATTTAGCTGACCATCCGCTGTTTCGTTTTTGACTTTGCCTATTTTAGGCACAATTTGACCATCCTCTTTCTCAATGTTGATTCAACATATACTCAAAACGATCATTGCAATTCATATGTGATCCCCTCTTCGACTGCTTCACATTTGCACGATTTGCTCTATTTCCACAATTTGAGTTACTCCTAAGGTAATCGTGTGTCCTGCAGTAAATGCCCCTACATTCACGACTCAATCTTTCTGCAGCCGTTCCAGGTCTTAACTT